>NW_026557765.1:2791204-2884280 GCF_026930045.1 Uloborus diversus
TGGCTTGAAATGCAATATTTTTTGAAAAGTTTAATTTACATTCATCATGATCTTGATGTCTACTCAAATATTTCATGGTATAATGCAGATTAGTAGAAATTTTTTTTTTTTTTTTTTTTTTTTTATCTAGGAAGGGGAGATCCGTAATTAAATATTGTTCATCTTACATTGCAATTCGAAGGATTTTGAAATACCTGAAGTTTTTACTCTTACGGAACAAGTAGTCAAATTTATAACCCAAAATAATGTTGAAAAATGCCCAAAAGCCAAATTTCAGCATTTGCTAAATGCTCCTCAGGGAATGGGGAAAATGAGCTTAGTCAAGCGAACCCTTTTCTAAAGACAGTGTCTCTGGAATCTGGATAATATCACTATATTTAATTCTGAAGTCAGTGGTGACCATCGAAGAGGGGGGGGGGGGGCTCATTGTGCAGGACTACACTGTTTGAATTTTTGAAAGGTGTTTTAAATTGTTATTTCTCCTTTTTTTTGGGGGGGGGGACGCTAAGTAGTTTTTGAGTGGGTGCGTCATTGCTCTTTGGAAAGGGGGCTGGCACCGCGTTGAATCGTGCCCTTTTTATGATAACAGTGCCCCTTTCATAGACCAGCACCCTGCCCTTTTTTCCTCTAGAGTGAACACTAGTCTAGAATTCGTTTTGAAGTCTATAAATTAAAAAAAAAATCCTGGGATGGGCTTTTTAATCTCAACTCCCCTTAACATCACCAAAAACCGTCTAAAACATCCTTTTTAAGGCTACAATTTCAAATAATTTCCGGGGGAGCGCTCCAAACCTCTTTCCCCTACCATTACCAAAGATAACTAGAATGCATCTTTAAGATTGTAAATTACTCGTAGAAAAATTTCTTTGTGTAGGCCCTCGGATCTCCCCTCTGCGTATCATCACCAAAGTTCGTATTAAATTGCGTTCTTAGCTCTACAATTGCCAAAAAAAAAAACAACCTCCGCACCTCCCTCTCCTTAACATTATTGGAGATAATGTTTGCGTTTTAAGGTTTCAATTTCAAAAAATGGGGGGGGGGGTCGCACCCGAGCCCTTAATATTACGAAAGACAGTTAAAAAGCATTTCTAAGATTACAAATCAGAAAATTTTCCTTTGATGGGCCCTCAAATCTCTCCTCCCTCTAACATCATCAAAGATCGTCTAAAATTGCATTCTTAGAGCTACAGTTTCGAAAAATATGCAGGGGAACGCCACCGAATCTCTCTTCTCCCCTAACATTACCAGACCAGAGCTCGTCTAAAATGCGTTTTTAAGACTACAGATTCGAAAATTTCTCCGGGGGACAAACCCCCGGGTCCCCTTTACTTCGGAGTTAATATTATACTTACGGTTGCTTCATATCGGCTTCCTCTTAAAACAGAAGTCCTATACAGTCGCCTCAGAAACTACTAATACTGATTTCAGGAATACCACTTTGACTTTGAGGCGACGATATATACACACGTTTGTTAAGAAAAGAGGAAAATTATTGGGAAGGTTATACAGCCTTTATGTTCAACTTGTGTCGCCTAGTGAAAATTCCTAAAAAATGCTCTGGTTAAAAGGTGGGTTATATTGATATTTGTAAAATTCTAAAATTTCCAAAGCATCATATTTTTCCAAATGGCCCCCTCCGAAAATTCTGTCTGGATCCGCCCCTGAGATCAAGGAAAGAGCACCAAAGGCAACGCGAGAATCGAACCTATGATCACCGGCATTTGAGGCGAAGCTTTTGCACTACGGAGGACCCGTCAAAAAGAAAAATTGAATACATACAGGGCCGGATTTAGGGGAGGGCAGGCGGGGCAACTGCCCCGGGGCCTCCACAACAAAGGGGCCCTCACAATAAATTTTTTACAAAATATTCTAACTTTCACGGATCGAAAATATCGGATACATACATATGTATCAAAATATTCGGATATATATCAAAGTATCGGATATTTTCAAAAATACGATGTTCTTTTCGAGCACTGATTAGTGGCCTCCACTCCTTTGTTGCCCCGGGGACTCCACATTTCCAAATCCGGCCCTGAATACATAGGTCGTGTTCGATTAGAGATAGTGGTTAACTCAGACTCTTGCTGTAGCGAAAAGCGTTCTAAAGAGTTACAGCTTTATAACAGATCGTATGTAAAGATTCTATGGACACACCCGACGCTAAAAGAAAAATATGTTAACGGGCGAAAACTTGAGTTTTGAAATCAATCTGCCTGTTACAGGGTTCGTACTTCCTTAAAAAACCCTTAAGAAACCCTTAATTTCATCAAGCAAAATTAAATTCCCTAAAAAACCCTTAAAAAGTCCTTAATTTTCTGAAAATTTCCTTAATATTTTAACCACTGTATCAAGTTTGGTCCCCTTTTTCTTATTTTTTTCGTTTTTACCCCTTCAAATCTTTATAATCCGCGATATGTGCCGAAAACGTATGTTTTGGAGACATGCCGACCACGTTAAACACGTGCTTCGCCGAAAATTGCTTGCCTTGTTTGAGATTGCAATCTTTTTGCATCCTGCAAATATTTCAATCTTTTTAAATGTTGGAAGGTTTTTTTACAATATGCTACTTTATATCTGTTTATTTTTTTCATTATTTCAATAATATTTTTATTTCTTAAATTTATTTTAGAAAAAATGCAAAAGACTATCGAAAAAATATGGTCCAACTCCCAGTCTCTGATTGTATTTAAACTTGTCATGGTTACTATTTTTATGTATTTGAAAAAGCTTTCAATATATTTATGGTGAATCTCTAAAGGTTTTGGTTAGGCTTTACAGCCTGTAAAATTTTTTGGAATTTAAAGATTAAATAAAGCAACTTCAGTTTTTTTTTTTTTTTAAATCGTGAAATAATATGAAGTTTTTTAAACCAAACTATGAGTTCCATTGCAAGGAAAAAGGATAATCAATTATATATATATATATATATATATATATATATATATATATATATATATATATATATATATATATATATATATATATATATATATATATATATATATATATATATATTTATTTTCAAATGTTTTTTTGTAAAAGAAATGTTAAACCCCCTCTCCCAATATATATATATATATATATATATATATATATATATATATATATATATATATATATATATATATATATATATATATATATATATATATATATATATATAAAATATTTATATTATTGAGTGATACAGCCAAGATTGAACTCTGGCTCCATCAACCGCTTTATTCAAGGACTCAGGAGTTAGAAATTGCTTTCTCTCTTTCAAAATTTAAATTTATATAGAAATAAACAAACTTGCGAGAAATAGTATGATATAGCAAATTTGTTCGAAATAGGATTTTAGTAACAATAACAGATCAAAAGCAATAATAACAAAACACTAGTTTAAATATCTTGAAGAAAAAAGATTTTAGTTATTTTCCTTCAATTTGCCTCTCATTCTAATCATGTATGCTAAATGATAATGCTTTAATATGCAACTAATTTTCTACAGCTATCCCCATTTTCCTAATCTTTTTTTATGACTGAAATTTGAGAATTAAATGTTATTTTTTAAGAACAATATGTGCTATCTATTTAATTACTACCCAATCATTTCAAGCCTAATTAATAAGGAAAAACTTTCGTATTATGTTTGAAACTGGTTAATTCGCCATTTTTTGTTGAATTTTGGAATGTCATGGACTCAAAGGGCACTCATGATCTCATCTCATTTCTGCTTGATTTTAAGAACTCTTTTTTTCTTGGGGGGGGGGGGTTCTCCATTTTCCTCTTGGATCACTATGATGTGAAATTTTAAAATTTTATTCACTGATAATGGGACATCCCAGTTGATTGGGCCTCTCCCTGCTTTTTGGAAACTGATGCACTTGTGCATGTGTATATATATAATATGTGTATCATATACTTTGCCCCCCCCCCCCCGGAAAACTTTAAAATGGTATACGCAAAGCTATCTAGTTATTTTCCCGATAAGTCCTTTTTTTTGAGAGAGAGTCCTTAAAAAGTCCTTAATTTTTACTTTTAAAAATGAGTATGAACCCTGTGTTAACCAGTAATGCTATTCGAACACGACCATTCGTGATATCTCGGATTCGTTTCGGTGCATCTCAACACTGCTCGTTACAAGACGTAACGTAATTTGAAATCTGTTTATTCGCTTGATTGTCTTTCATTAAAGGCAGTTGTAACAATGTGTTAATGAATTGAAACATTATTATAAAGCATTTGAACATTCAAAATATTCACTTTATGATCAAAAGTGAAAAACTTCCTGGAGTAAGTTTAATTATAAAATATACAGTTAACTGAAAAGATTAAAATTGTTGCGATTTTGAAAGTAAGTATTCAGTTATTTTTTCCTGTGTACGTCAAATATTATACTTGCAATGTTCTTGATTCTTTTTTTTTCTCGAACACGTTGGTTGGTTTTTTACAATACAACAACTACTTTACAGAATTCTTGACTGATATATGAGAACGCATAATTACTGTTACCCTAACACGTTTTAGAAGTATGTTGAATCAGATATGTACTGGAAAGCAAGAAAAGGTGCTCACTAATTTGATACTATTGTGTCTATTTGTTTATTTTTAGATTTATAAATTAATATACTTCTATTGTGAAGACCAGTGGCGCAGCGAAAGGTGGATTTTGGGGGTGAGACCCCCCCCCCCCCCAATGCATTGGTTTAACACAAATGCAAACATGAAAACAGTAGTTTGTGCACATGAAAGGGCTGTTTTGATCAAAAAATCCGCTTCAGAAGATATTTTTGATCAAAAAAAAAAAAAACCTTCAAAAGGTGTTTTTGATCAAAATAAACCTTTCAGAAAGTATTGTTGATCATAATTCCCTCCAGAAGGTATTTCTGGCTGTGCTAGTGGTGCCGACATTTAAGAAGTTGCATAGTATTTTTTTTTTTTTTTTTTTTTTTTTTTCTGAGAGAGAGATGTATTCTTGGTTTCCACTAAGATTCTATATTTGAATATCATACAGCATAAAAGCTTTAGATATGCATTACATACACAACTTTTTGGTTTTTGCCTTTGTTTTCTTTCATTTTTCATTACTAATGATCAGGATACAAGATTAAACCTCTAAAATGTGCTCAGCAGTGAAATTTCATAGATAGGACTGGTCCAATAGACCATTGACTTAGTTTTCTAAACTTCTACTTCACAGTGCTCCAGAGCTTTTGCTTTTTAATTTTCGTAACAAATAAAAGTCCTTAATTGGATACCAAATCAAAAGCATTTACAGACTACTCTAAAAAATTTTTGAATTATCATATCTAGTTAACCAAATGTAATTTTATCAACAGTAAAGAGTTTGCTTCTGAATAAAGCATATTTGCTTTCAACTAAAACAATCTTCTAAATATGTTTCAGGAGCAGCAGGATCTTCAATCAATGAGCAGGATCAGACATCAAAAATACCTTTTCAATGTCTGCCCCCAACCTTTAGGATACGATCTCTGGATCTATTAATAATATCCGATATAAGCAGGGACTGATTTACGGCGGGGCACCAAAGGAAAGGGGGTACCAAATTTCTGTCTTTTTTTTTTTTTTTTTTACCAAAAAGACAAAAAAAAAAAAAACTCCAAAACAATTTTATAATGGGGTCATTCCACGTCAAATCAACCACAAAAATGGGATTTTAACACCCACCGTCTCGGATTTTGATAAAACTTGGTACCAGGGTTGGCAAAAACCCGGGTTTTTTTAAAAAAGCCCATGGACCCAGGGTTTTTTGGGTTTTTTTAAATAAAACCCAAAAAAACCCAACTAAAGATGGGTTTTTTAAAAGAAATGTGGGTTTTTTTGTCTTTTTTTAGTTAAAATGTGGGGGTACTTGTAGCATAATGTAGCGTAAGTATATGGACAAAGTGCAAAAATTGTCTTCAGGGGAAAAAAGCTGGAAAACTAGTTAAAATTCAGCATTTTCTGAAGAAAAGTATGAAAGACAAAAAAACTTAAGTATGGTGAAGTTTCAGGTTTTTGAATTTTCATTATTACCAACAGTTAAGGCAAAATTACTTCTCAAGTGATAAAATCTATTGTTCGTTTTTAATTACTATGTTTTTTTTTTTTTGCATTTTACTTCATTGTATTTCATTTTGTTATGCAAAACTACTGTAGAACCTCAAGTAGTTTAAATCCCTTTTTACTGAATTCCAGCTTAATCAAGACATCTCTTTGAATTCTATGCTGCCTGTTTTTCAATTTCTGTGTACAGAGTTAGAAATATTCAACTTTTTCGTAAGATAATGAAAATACTTTACCTGTTCTGTTTTCTGTCTACCGTTTGAAAAATCTGTTTATTTCTAAAAAAATATGACCTTGTGTTTATTCGAGATTTGTGATGTGTTGGTTAGCAGAAAATAATTCACATGAAAGCCTTTTAGCTGGATTCGTTTCCTCTGTACACATATTGAAAAAATCAGACGTGACAGGACTTGGTCGAGATAATTTGAGTTATTTATTGACCAGTTAATGAAAAAAGTTAAATACATTTATTTAAAACTAGCCGCCTGCGGCGACCAGCTGGTCCGCCTTTTTACGCCATTCGCCTTTTTGCGCCAGAGTTGCCGCCTTCGGTGGCTGCTTAGACAATTTAGCGACGGTATTAATCAATGTTTTTCTCTTTTTTCTCAATATTATCATTCGCCTTTTTACACCGATGTTGTAACATTGTTTAAACAATTTTCATGGCGGTATCAATCAATCTTTATCTATGTATATCGTTAGTAGTTTGAATAAAATATTTTCTAGATCTATCTCCAGTTCCGACGTTTGGAATATTTTTTAAGGAGGGGGAAACACAAAAGACGTACTCTTCATGCAAATTTTGTCGAAAAATAACAAAAAGCACTTCCACTTTTATGTGAAAGCATTGTTTTTTCAAAGTCATGGTGTGTGTGTGTGGGGGGGGGGGGGCACTGACACCCCGTTGAAATTCCTTAAATGACGGGCATGCCTCTTTCTTGCTGTCCATCTGCTATATCGAACTCTATATTTGTCTATCTATCAATCTATACGATCTGCGCATATCTACCTCCTGACAGTACAATCTTTTTTTATTTATATAAGTATTAATTCGAAAACAAAAACATTTTTTGTCCACTCAACCTCTATCTATCTCTGTATCTACCTAACCGCCAATTCGTAACAGAAACGAAGATCATGCAAAAAATCGCGGGCTTTATTTATTTAATCAAAATAGCCCTCAAAAATAAAGGCTCTATGTTTCCTGTAGTGTTCAAAAAGTAGCGCTTGCAAAAAAAAAAAAAGGTGAAGAGAAGGCAAACAATTTCAGTTGGATCACGTGATGAGGTAAACTCGGAACTCAGCCGGCAAGCGAACAGCGCGCGTTGTGTTCTGCCATTAAAAAAATTGTAAAAAAAAAACTATTGCGTATTTTTCAAAACTTTTTTCTTCTGAAGGGGGCGGAATGTTTTTACTATTACCAACTAAAATTTTAGAATTGAGGGTTCAATACTTGTCGCAGGGTTTCGAAAAAAACTAAACCCAGAAAAAATGTAAAAGGTTTTTTCAAAAATCTATAAAAAATACAAAAATTACACTATCTTCAAAATTTTTTCATTCATCATATTTAAAATTAAATTTCCTGTACAATAGTACAAAAAATATCCGTCTGGTGCGATTGGTTCAGGATCTATGAGGTCAAAAGTACTAAAAAGTGCTAAAAATAACATAAAACATTAAATAACTTTTTTTCTAATTAAAATATCAAAAATCGAAGCCCGAGGTGCACATTTTCAGCAAAAACTGCACCTGTGTACCAAATTTCATCTTTCTAGGCCTTACCGTTTTCCCAGGATGCGCGCCACAAACACACACACACACACAAACATCTTGTTTTATTATATGTATAGATCTTCGAAGTATTTTTTAAATGCCGTTAAGAGTTAAGAAATACTATTCAAGTTCAAAATTAATTTTTTATGTTCATTGTCTGCGGTGAAGAACAAATAAGAAAGAAGTTTAAATTGTGAAAGTATTTAAATTAATTATTTTTTTAAAAAAAATTCTCAGAAAATTAAAAAAACCCAAAAGTGGGCAAAATAATGGGTTTTTTTAAATGGGTTTTTTCAAAAAAAACCCATTGGGTCCAACCCGATTGGGTCCAATTCGGCCAACCCTGCTTGGTACACTTCATCCCTTTATGGTTACAAGCAACCCCCTATTTTTTTTTCTTTCAATATCAATTCATTTTGATTTTATAGCCTTTTGAAATCTGGCGATTTTGCATTTTTTATCATTTTTGAAACACTCAAACTGAGAAGATGTTGTTTACTAAAAAAATTGTTTCTTGGTAACTAATGCTATAATCTTTTTGAAAATTTTAGCACACAATTTAAAGCCTTTGAACATGTTGATACAAAATATCTTAATAGTTTTAGTTTACATAAGAAATTTTTAAAAAATTAGGAAAGTGAAAATTTTAAATTTTTTTTGTCAAAAAAAGGTGCTGACATAATTCTGAATTCCAACAAGAGGGTCAGCTTTAAAAATCATAATTTTTTTATAAAAATGATCATGAATATGTATTCTAACTTATCCAATGAAAAACATTAGGGGACTTTGAGGGATTCTGCCCCCCCTCCCCCCCATTCTGAAAAAAAAAGCAGGAAACATCATACAGACAATCTCTTCCATATTCTTAAAAACAGAATTGTCAGCAATTACGATAAAAATTCAAATATACAGTGTGTTGAACATTGAACTCAAATGTAAAAAAAAAATCTTAGCTTCTTTTTCATTTGAAATAACTTAAAATATGGGGTAGTTCCACCTCAAATTTACCGTAAAAATGGGATTTTAACATGTGCCATCTCAAATTTTGATGAAACTTGGTATACTTCCTTATTTTGTGGTAAAAAGCAACCCCTTAGTTTTTTTTCTTTCAATCTCAATGTATTTTGATATTATAGACTTATCAAATTTTTTGATTTTGCATTTTTTGTCATTTTTAAGACATTCAAACTGAACTGTTGTTTAATGGAAAAAAATTGTTTCTCAGCAACTAATAAATTTACCTTTTTGGAAATTTTCATAAAAAAATGCTAAGATTTTGCATATTTTTATTAAAAATATTGTAATAATCTTGGTTTATGCTAAGAATTTTTTAAAAATTGAAAAAAGAGAAACTTTGATTTTTTTTTTGGTGAAAAAAGCCATTGTCAAATTTTTAACATCAGCGCCAGTTTTAAAAATCATGTTTAACAATGAAAAATGATCATGAGTATGTGTCCTAACTTCCCCTATGAAAAAAGTTATGGGTCTTTTAGGGATTCTGCCCCCTCCCCCCTTCAGAAAAAAATGAAAGCATCATAGAGAAAAGCTCTTCTATGTCTTTGAAAACAGAGTTCCCAAAAATTACTTTAAAAAAAATTAAATATAAAGTGTGTTTAATATTGAAGTCAGACATATAAATTTAATATTCAAGCTTTTTTTAAATTTGAAATAGTTGAAAATTGTTTAAAATATAGACATTCTGAAAATAAGATATCATGAAATTTAAAAGTTACAGACAACAATATCTGCATACAGATTACTGCATTTTAGTTAAGACAACAGAAAACAAAAATTAAGTCTTAACACCAATTCATAATCATGCAGTTTCTAGCACTTTCAGGATCCCCCCCTCCCACCGCCACCCTTATGTTTGAGAAAAATTGCTATAGTGGAATTGTTTTTTATTTTAGTGTTACTGCTGTACAGCAACAAATTCATCCTTTTCATTTCTTGAAATTACAGTTAACACCCCTTAAAAGTTAATAGCCTGATTGCTTAGTAATAATATGTTCTAAATAAAGTAAATTACCTCCCCCCCTCCCTTCATAACAAATGAGGAAATAAATTGCATCTCTCATATTCAATGGATTTTTATATATTTTTTAATGAGAATAAGAAACCAAATTAGTATTTGCAAGGGAAAAAAAACAATATTTGTCCAGATCCCCCCCTCCTCCCCCAACATAACTAACTTGCATTTTTTCCTCAACTGCTTTTGGGGGGCGTACACTAGTGCAATGCAATTTAGTGCAATAAATAGAATAGAGAAAAGAAATCGGTATAAAATGTGCTAATTCAAACTACAACAGAACCTCCATAACTCGACAAACAAAGGAAACATGAAAATATTTCGACTTAAGTGGATGTCAACTTACTGGGGTTCGAAAATTTTATTTCCTACAGAGTTTCTGTGTGCGTCACTTACTTACTGATGCTTAATATTCACATTATGAAAACTACTTTTAGTAAAGGAATTTTCTATTCTTTTCGTTTTCTTTCTTTGAAAACTATATAGTAAAATCAATAATATATTTGAATATATTGTGAAGAACAAATACATAATTGTTGAAAAGAGATAAAAGTTCTTGTTAGTCATGTCTGTTAAAGATAAAAAGTCCTGCTCACACTTGTTTAGAATACAGGTATAATGGTTCTTTCTCTACAGTTTTGTATATTTTATCCTATCCTTTTAGAATTGTACTAACAGCACAGAGTGGTTGCTTACTCCCCTGGATAAAAGATAGAATTCTCTAAAAGAGATTTCCTAAAACTCTGAGAAAAAGTTAATATGAAAGAATGTTGGTAGCTAAAATTGAAATAAAATAGCAATTGGGTGCAGACTGATAGGGGGTTCTCGCAAATGTGTGTCAAGTTAGATAGATTTTCAGCCATTGAATTTGGTACTGGGCCAACCCTAAGAAAAATAAATGTCCAGTTACAGGGATTATCAGTGTGTCCAGTTACTGAAGTTTCACTGTATTTAAACAGGAATATTTAGAGTAGAATGTTTATAAATCATTTGTATAAAATAAAAAGTGGCTTTAAACAACATACTGCCCTTCAGGGGCGAATACAGAAAAATCTTTTGGAGAAGGCACGGGAAATTGAACTTTTCTGGGGTAATCTGTTTGATAAGCGGAAAACAAATCCATGTTTCAGTTTGATATTAGATTAATGAAACAAGTTAAAATCTCTGCGAACTAGAAGTGTCTAGCTTCGAATTTGTCTTTTAGTCCGTTCTTTGCCCAGTTGGTTAGAGAAATCATTACTGGACAGATATCAAATTTTTACTTGTATTTGGCCTAGATCTGATTACATACAACACAACAATTAGAACGACATACGTTTTTTCTAATCTTCTTAGTAGGAAAACAGACATAAGGTAGAAGGAATTCAAGAACTATGAGCTGGTATTTATAGGATTTGTAATACTTTGCATTAATTACCTAGTTATAAATTAGAATTAGATGATTTTTTTTTAAAATTTCTATGTTGTCTTAATGCATACTAAACAATAATTTTTAGTATGCATAAATTGTTGCAGGAAAATTTCGAATTTCCCGATAACCTGTTTTTATTGTCTATTATTAATTTATTTAATTAACTACTTTCAATTCAAAAAAATCTTGAACATTAAAATGTTTAAATTTGGGTTCAAACACCAATGTATGTCATTATTCAAATTTTCTTTGATGCTATTAGTAATTAGCTAAGTTTGTAAGATTGTTATCGATTTTTTTTCTTTTATCAAAATAAGGGGGCAGAATCCCTCAAAGTCCCCTAAAGATTTTCATTTTATATGTTAGCACACATGTTAGTGATCATTTAAAAAAATATATAAATTATTTTAATTTAGACCCTCATGCCAAAAAATTAAAATTTTGAAAATCATTTTTTTATTGAAATTTTTTTAAAATTTTCAGTTTGTTAATTTTTTTTTATTGCTGAATATAAATTTAGATTTGTGATATATTTTTTTCTAAAATGCTTGAAGTCTTAATGTATAATGTGAAAATTTTCAAAAACTTTTTATCTTTAGTTGTTGAGAAATAATTTTTTTTGCAAACAGCTGCAGTTCATTCTGAGAGAACTGTGAATGACAACTAACGCAAAATCTCAAAACTTTGAAGGGTCATAAAATAAAAACTATTCTTAATAGAGAAGAAATACTTTAGGAGGTTGCTTAGGACTATGAACCATAGAAGTATACAAAGTTTCATTGAAATCTGAGATGGTGGGTGTTGGGGTGTGGTTGAACTGACATGGAATGACCCAATGGACAATGAAGAAGTCATATTAGACTCTAAGCAAAGTTTCAAGGTTTCCTGTTTTTATGTAATCTTATAATTTGATTACAAAACTAAAATTCAGAATGTCATACTATGATCTCATATTAAAGAAATTTTCTTGCTGGTTTGAATGCGACAAACAAAATATTCGAGAAAGTGCAAAAGATCTTTAACCCGGGAGAAAGCGCGCCCGAGCTCCTAACTTGTAGTTAAATCTAGTTTTAAAGTAATATTTCAAGTTAGAATGTTTATTAATCAAAAATTAAAGATATTCTACTTTTTATAATTCAGTAAATCTCTTGAATACATTAAAGAATATACAAACATGATGCAAATTTAACTTCCAAACCTGGCTTCATTTACAGCTCTATTTTTATTCTTCTTTATCCATGCAGAATTTACAGAGGCTCAGTGTGTGTTCTTTGCACAAAAACTGACCTTGTTGTCCAAACCCGTAACGTTCTCGAAACTTTAAAAGTTTTTCTTCAATCGTGACATATTCCCCTACGCAGTAGGAATCTCGACAAAGTTTGATAAATATTTCAAAAATGCTTCTGATTGCCGCAAGTTTATCTTCTTTTCGTCGTTCTTCCCTTGTATTGATGTCATCAAACCTCAAACATCTCAGAATAAGTAAAAATTGCAGGTACGACATTGTGGCAGGAAACATTTCTATGCCTGTTCCATCTGTAGCCCATAGGTCACGAACGTTCAGGTCAGAGGTCGAAATTAGCATCAGCTACTTAGGTGCCATTGGCAACCAATATTTTTTTCTTAGGTGCCGTTATGCTTTACTTGGTTGCAATTTGCAAATGCGTTCAATAACATGCTGAAATTTATACTAAACTATAATATGCATGAAAACAAGCTGATATATATGTACAATGCATTAAAATAATGCATTTTGGAATCACCTGCTAAGTTTATACAAGTACCATAATTACTATTAACTTAATTTAGTGACATAAAACCAAAAAAAAAAAAAAAACAAATTCTAGATTTTAAAAGTATTAAAAATATTGACAAGATCCAAATGGATTGCAATCTCGAACACGATACGCAATTTTCCACTAAGTACAAGTTTAGTGTTGGAATGATTTCGAAAATAAATTTATTCATTAAAAAGAAAAACAAACGCAGAAAATAAGTTAATCTGAAGTGGCATGCGACTAATTGTCAAAAAATATTAATATATTTACAAGATGCAAAAGGATTGAAAGGTCAAAAGCGAGAATACACTTCCCGCAAAGCACGTGCTCATTGTCCGCATGTTTTGAAAAAAATAATATATTATAAATTAAAATAAAAAAGAAAATAAGGTAACCTAAAGGTAGCATATGTAAAAATAACTTCTAGATTTTAAAAGTATTAAAACATTGACAAGATGCAAAAGGATTGCAATCTCGAACACGATACGCAATTTTCCACTAAGTAAAAACAGTTTAGTGTTGGAATGATTTTGAAAATTTTTTATTCATTTAAAAGAAAATCAAACGCAGAAAATAAGTTAATCTGAGTGTCATGCGACTAATTGTCAAAATATTAATATATTTACTTACAAGATGCAAAAGGATTGAAAGGTCCAAAACGAGAATAAATTTCTCACAAAGCACGTGCTCATTGTCCGCATGTTTTGAAAAAAATAAGATATTATAAATTAAAATAAAAAAGAAAATAAGCTAACCTAAAGGTAGCATATGTAAAAATAACTTCTAGATTTTAAAAGTATTAAAACATTGACAAGATGCAAAAGGATTGCAATCTCGAACACGATACGCAATTTTCCTCAAAGTAAAAGTTTAGTGTTGGAATGATTTCGAAAATAAATTTATTCATCAAAAAGAAAAACAAACGCAGAAAACAAGTTAATCTGAAGTGGCATGTGTCCAATTGCCAAATAATATTAATATATTTACAAGATTCAAAAGGATTGAAAGGTCAAAAGCGAAAATAAACTTCCGGCAAAGCACGTGTTCATTGTCCGCATGTATTGAAAAAATAATATGTTATAAATTAAAATAAAAAAGAAAAAAAGCTAACCTAATCGTAGCATATGTAAAAATAACTTCTATATTTTAAAAGTATTATAATATCGGCAAGATGTAAAAGGATTGCAATATCAAACACCGGAACTATTATTCCGAGAAGAACGTGTTCAGTATTGAAAATTGCATTTATGATGTGTTTTGAAAAACAATTAAGCGCAATTTAATAAATATCTTTAAAAATAATAATAAAAACGAATGAACCGCCTGCACTAATCAACAAGAAAACTACTTATTGTTTCGAATCTTGCAGTAGGACAACCATCGATGAATCCAGTATCTTCTTTTTTTCCAAAATCTTTACAGACTTTACATACCATCAGGTCTTCACCCTTTCTTTCCAACCACGGAAACTGCTTTTGCCACTTGATGAAAGTTGCAGCGTTGACACTTTTCCGTGTACATTTATAAGTCGTATCTACTTCGTCATTATTTGTTTCTATTTCGACTTCATCGGCAATCCTTGGCCGTTTATTTCCGCTAGTATTTAGTGGCGTAAAATATGACTTTAAGTTACGTTTACTCATATTTTCAACAAATAAAAAATGATGGTAGCGATGATTAAAAAAAAAAAGAAAGAAAAAAAGATGAGCGAAATCCTGTGGGAAAAAAAGGAATCCTCGTGCTCGCCGTGCGTTCGTGTTACGACGGGGGGTCGAACTTGAAACATGAAAAAGATCAGACTATCTGCTCAAACAACCCTGAGATGAGTCCGGTTTTGGAGGGGTGGGGCGATCGGGGGTAAACAACACTAAGGGAACAAAGGGGAGAAAAGATTACTCCAGAAAGAGGAGGAATGGAGGGGTGTGCTTGCAATGACACTGGCTTCTACAGTTCGCGGGCGAAGGTGGGGGGGGGGGGGATTGTTCAAGCTTTTCCGACTGAAAGCGATACTTCCAGGAAATTTTCCGCGATCGCAACGCACGCAGATGTTTTTGGAGACAAATCTTCGGAAAGTGAAAGCTTAGTAGGGGGGAAAGCTAGGCGTCACAGTGACGACTACGTTTCAAATCGCGGTCGTCAAAATGAAATTTACAGTTGCAAAATACGACTAACGACCGCTAATTTCGAGCACTGGTTCAGGTGAGACGATTTGTGTAACCCACACAAATATAGAAATCCAAAGACCGCTCAAATTTCAATTTCATCAGTTTCTTTAGCTTCTCTAGCTCTTGAATAATCAGACGATATTTTTTTAGCATAAATGTTGGTGCTCATTATAATTTCATTAATAATTTCTTCACCTATAAAAATATCCCAAGTCTCATTCGGTGTTGATTACATTCTTTGCAGCCAGTCTGGGTCCTGGGAGATGCGAAATGATGTGTGCACGTGTTCAAACATTTGCTTTAAATTTTTCATTCGCCCATAATGTACACTTATCTTTTCCAATAAAGTCGCCTTCCTAGTGTAGAACTAGTTCTTGTACATGAGAATCTTCATCAAATTCTGATTCTGAATTGTGTTCACTTATATTTTCATGATCAGAACAAATTTCATCATCTGAAAAATTATCTTCTTCGCTCTCAACTTCCTTCAAAAGTGTTCTTAGCCTCTCCATTTCTATTTCTTACAGAGTCACAATGGAGAAGCTAAAAATGAGCGTCCACTCACAAAAAGTAGCAACGATAAAGTGCAGCTATCTGACTCACGCGCGCGGTGTCCAGACAGACCCCTAGCGTAAAAAATCCCTTTGTTAAAGAAGAAATAATGCCCTTAAGAATTTTTGCCACCGTCTATGAGTAGAGGGGTGTATAAAAGTTGACTACTAAAAAGAATGACCTTTCGAGGCCAGTAGAAAAAAAACTCCATTTTCAAATTGCATGGGGTCCATACGGATTCGCGCACGTTTTCTCTTGTTAAAAATCTTACCCCTGTGATTTGGAGGAATCTTTTCCTGATGAATTTATTCATATTAGTTCAATCATCGGAAAAGAAAGTTCAGTCACCGCAAAGTTTAAAAAAATCCATAAACTTGGTAAATGGATATTTTTGCCAACGTAGATACAGCCCTGAAATTGTTTTTGAATTTGCCAATCTCCCAATTGTGTAGTGGAGACAGGGCTGGCAAGTTTCTGCCGGGGCGGTTAAAACCACTGGTAGAAACCGGTTAAAACCGGCATGGCAAAAACCACTTTCTGCCACATTTTCGGCAGAAACTGGCAAAAACTCTCAAAATGACAAAAAAAAAAACTATTGACAGACAGTAGAAAATGCATGGAAAAAATAATTGTTAACCAAAGCAGTTTAACTTATATTATCATCACAATTCAGAATCAAATGTTACATTGTTTGGACCCTGCAGTTTCTTCTTGGAAAAGGTGGTTCCAAAAATTTAAATAGTTTCTCAATTTAATATGCACGAATGAGAAACTTAAGAATATTCTTGCAACAGAAGAGCTAGTAGGCAATGCATCAAGGAACAAGCAATATTCATGAAACTTTCAAATTGTTTATTTTTTTAAACTTGTTCTTCATGTAGTAACTAGGGTAGTGGTAAAAATTCGATTGGAAAAATGAGTTTCGAGAAGTGGGGCCAATTTGTTTTGCAAAGCTGTGATATTAATTACAAAATCTAGATTAATATTGGGAAGTAAAATTTGACTTTCTTCTTGAAGCACATGATAATTTCAATCACAAGCAACTTAGATGAAGCTTATTTGCGAGCAAATTACAAACAGTAATGTCAGTTTAATTCTGTATGTCACTCCTCTATCCTAAGAACCCATATGATTTGCATCCTTTGTTAGATTAATCCAAATATTACAAGAATCAGCATTTGAAAAGTTCCCTTTCTGAACTAAATCAAGGGCACTAGCGTAACATTTTATTTTTTACAATGATGGAATGAAGTTTAATTTTTTAGTTTAAACAAATATCATTTAGTAATTACTTTAGTTTTTTAAAACAATTTTAAGTTTTTGCCAGTTTCTGCCGGTTTTAACCGGTTATAACCAGTTTCTGCCACTGGCATGGCAAAAACTAGTTTCTGCCGGCAGAAAGCCAACCCTGAGTGGAGAACGATCATTTTCGCTATTGAAGAGAACTAAGTGCCCTTTGCGTACTTTTTTTTTCTGATAGTAAATTTCCTTCATTAGCTCTGTTATTAATAGAAGGAAGTTTGACTGCAAAACTTGGTTATAAGGACATTATAGATGACTTTACTACAAGAAAACATAGGAGAAAACAAAGGAACGCAGAAAGCACATTATGATTCACCTTAACCATTTGTATCATTGTTTCTCCATCTGCGACAATAAAAAATTTTCTCACATGAAAATCAGGAATTTTTTTTTAGATTTATATTAAATGATTTCTTTGCAAAACATCTTAATTGTTAACTTTTTTCGTATGAAATCGATATTTTAAAGTTTTCTTTCTATCAAAATAATATCCAAAAATTACCTTCATATTTTTGTGTGTGTGTGCGTGGGTGGGGGGGGGGGGGAACCATATTTGTTAGTGCCCCAGAGCACCCATGTGTGTAGATCAGTCCCTGGATATAAGTTCAATAAGGTTCAATTCTTTTAAACAAGCATTCATTTAAAGTAGGCTTACCTCTGGGATGCTGAAACATCAAAAATCACCCCGAACTTTTGTGGTCTTACTAACAGACAATTGTGATTGATAGAGATAGTGATATTAATTCTCTAATTCCAAATCTGGTACACACTCAGTAAAATATATTTTCCCATTCTTCAAACACATGTCGTTAATCTTCAAGAAAATTATTGCATATTGACTTATTGCTCATTATTTTGTATCTTTTCCAGGCTAAATTCTTAACTGATAAGTTGGGGGAAAATCATACTTCCAATGAAGCTTTACTTTGTACCTTTTGTTTGGAAGAATTTGCAATTAATCTTCTAATTCAGTCAATTATTCTTATCCATGCTTTCTTATTAACATTGCTATAGGGCAATTCCATGGTGTCGGATGTAAAAAATGAAGAAAAATTTCTCAGTTTTAATTCCATTTACCAAATATAAAGTGTTCCAAAATTATCAAATTTATTTACAAGATACTTACTACATCCCACTGAATAAAAAAGACGTAAACACACAAATAGTAAAATTGATGGTTCACTTAAAAATTATTAAAAGTCTGTGAATTAGCTTACATTTCAATTTTTAAAACAGCATAGTTCTACAGTATACTTATGATTTAAGCATATTTCACAGTTTTCAAATGATATTATAAAGAATAAAATTATTTTAAAAATATTTTTAGCTTGGTGTCGGACGTAAATTGTTCATATTGGACGTAAACTATTGCTCTTAAATGTAAATACACAACAATGATTACAGTTATAAATATGTAAATTATAGGTTACATATACTGAAACAAAATTTACCAAGTAAATTCAGAAGTAGTGTTGATTGGGGGAAGTGGGATACTGGGGTAAGTGAGTCACCCCCAAAAACTGAAATATCCATGTGGTTTTTATACTTTTTACATTGATCATGTCATGTGGAATTTTTTTTCTAAGTCAGAGAACTTAGTCAAAAAAAAAAATCTGAAAAATATTTTTTGGCGAGTTTAAGCAGCATTTTTCAAAAAAGTGTTTCCCAGTTAACTTTTTTTTTAATGATCATTAAACATTCAAGTACAGTTTAACTTAAAGTGCACACTGTAATCAGAATTTTTGAGTAAAATATTATTAAAAGCTGTTTTAAGAGGAGGGGCCAGGGCCGATCCTAGCAGGTGTGCAGAGTGTGCACCGCACAAGGGCGGCCGAAGCAAGGGGCGGCCGCAGGCTGCATCATGTAGTTCTTATAATAAAGAAAAATTCCTCAAGAATTTCTCACAAGATCACTTATAATAAGTCGAATAAATCTGCTAAATTTTAAATGTTCAATTATCAAATTAAGTGTCGATTTCCCGACAGCATATAGCATAGTTTAAGAAAAATAGAATGTTTGGGACCAATGTGTTAGTTCATTGTCCATTAATATTTACTCTTTGCACACATGCTTCATTTGGTTGCAAAATTTGTGACAGAACCGGTAATCAGGCATGGATACAGGGGAGGGAAAATGAGGAAAATGGTCCCCTCCTGAAGCATGAAAGGGTGCCTTCTAAAAGGAGCACCGAGGGCGGTCACTAATGTTTACCTTCCAAGCGTTTATAGACCTAAACAATGAAGACATTTTTTATTTATATATAAAAAAAAGCTATACTGATTAGATACTCTCATCATAAGCATTTCAAACAACAAAATCTGTGTTCAATAATCGTGGATGCGTGGGAAGAAAGTAAAAAATTGCCACTCATTTGAGAGTCAAACATATATATGAATGACAAACTAAAATTTTGTAATTTTCCCCCTTTACGGCAATTTTTTCTAATTAAAATCCCGAATGAACTGTCCGGTTTCAGATCAGGTAGGAGGACAGGGCTCTTGCCCCGGGTAGTAAGTTTAAACGAAGATCCAAAATGATGCCATGACCTCCTTGACGAGACTAAAGAAAGTTTAAAATTGCGTTTCTAAGACTATAATTTCGGAACATTTCACTGGTTGAACCACCGACCTTAAGCACCCAATTAAGTCTCTGATTTACCCCTTCCACCTTAACTTAATCAAACATAGCCTAAAAATGTTGGCTCCGAAATCTAAAATGTGTTTTTAGAGGATAGCCTTTTCTAATTTCATCAAAAATTGCTTAATGACATTTTTCGGATTTCTTTTTCGAAATTTTTGCGATGGACTTTTTGCTATTACTAGCAAAGACAGTCTCAGTTAGCGTCTTTAGAGAAGCCTCTAATCCCACCCCCTCTCACTTAATTTATTGAAAAACAAACTAAAATTGCGTTTTTCAGACATTAGTTTCAAGAACTTTCGGGGAAAGACCCCGGATCCCGCTTTTCTCCAAACTATTTTTTCCGAACTAATTTCCAAACTAATTTTCTCCACTTATACCTCCAAATTTCGTTTTTAGACGGTTCCGTGGAGCCACAGAACCCTTCCTGCCTAAACTAGCCTGAAATTGACTTCAGTTTCTAAAAACAGTTCGTGAGGGCACACTGAACCCCCGCCCGCTCTTAGTCCCATCGTTATCAAACAATGACTAAAATACGTTTTTGGGACTTCAATTTCTAAAAAAATTCCGGAGGAGAACTGCTTGGCTTATTTAACTTTTCGCCGCGCTAGTACATACCCATCAATCGTCGAGGTAAGGTGGGCAAAAGGGTGTATAGTAAAACCTGTAAAGTTGACCACCCTTGTAAGTTGACCACCTGTCTAAGTTGACCGCTATTTTCAGGCACAGAATTAGATCTGATCATATAATTCAACCTCTGTAAGTTGATCACCTGCTAAAGTTGACCACTAAAGTAGTGCACCGCAAGTGGTCAACTTACACAGGTTTCACTGTAGTTGTATTTTTCAGGTATTAATATCGAAAAATATCCGTAAGATCCGCCGATGCTTCCCAGTATCGTTAACGTCACCAAAAATAGTATGAAATTGCGCTTTTAGAAACATCCGTTTATGGTCTCAAAACCCTTCCTTCTAAAAAAAAGCCTATAATGTATTTTAGTTCTGAAAAATATTTCGGTTCGGAATATTTTCACGTTTCCCCTATCGTTTTCAAACATAGCCAAAAATGGGTTTTTGAAGCAATAGTGCCGAGAAATTACCGGAGGAAAGCCGCCAGATCCCCTACCATCACCAAAACAGCATAAATTTGCGTTTTGAACTTCAATTTCGAAAACCTTAGATGATTGAATCTCCCTCCCTCTAGCAACGTCAACAAAGGTAACCCAAAATTGCGTGCTTAAAACTTCAGTTTTGGAAAATTTTCGGAAAGAGCGTCGATTCTTCCAACGCTACGGTCACAAAAAAAGGCTTCCGACTGATTTCAATTTGGAAAGAATTTTAGGAAGAACATCAACATTACTATCTCCTGAAGTCTCGAAAAAGTTCCTAAAATTGCGATATTTGACGTCAATTTCGAAAATTTCTCCATGCTCCTTGAGTATACCGGACTCTTTTGTCCTTGCAACCGAACACAACCAAAGATTAACTAAAACTATTTTTCATACGCAAATTTCGATAATTTTCTCGGAGTAATCCCCCCTTCCCTGATCCCCCCCCCCCCCCCGTCTTTCCTCTGATGTCACCGAAGACAGACTATAAAATGCGTTTTTAAGATTAGTAAATTTTGGTATCTATTAATTTCTTCAAAGATATAAATTGTACCTAATGAGTTTCTTATTATAAAACATTTCTTCCTTTTTATAAGTTCATCATTCTTCCGTTCTTTTTTTTTAAATTAGAACTTGGTATAGAAATTTGAAGAAAGATTTATATGGATGTTAAAGATGAGTCAAAACATGCAAATTACTCTTGAGGGGCGGCACATTAGGTCTTTGCACAAGGGCGGCCGACACCCTAGGATCGGCCCTGGGAGGGGCCCCACTTACCGCATAAATTTTCACTATAAGAGGTCCCCACACTATGGGGTAAGTGGTTCCCAACCATAACAGTGAGGATTTAAAAATCAAAAGCAACTCTGATGAAATATTTGTATTAGTGAAA
Organism: Uloborus diversus; assembly: GCF_026930045.1. Lineage (NCBI taxonomy): Eukaryota > Metazoa > Arthropoda > Arachnida > Araneae > Uloboridae > Uloborus > Uloborus diversus. The sequence goes on from NW_026557765.1 coordinate 2,812,906, forward strand.
TACAAGACAACTATGATGACTTAATAGTAGGAATTGATAGTTCAGCTACAAAAGCTGGTGATTAGTTATTTGTGAAACTTATTTGAAAGAAAACCATCAGGATTTATTGGGGTTAAATGTTGATAATGGTTCTTCCTTAGCCAACTTTACATAGACGCAGTCATTTAGTGTGTGTGTGTTTCCAATTTCTTTTTCCACTTATAGTTTTTGCAAATTTGTCAAAATTGATCTTAATTAGAGACGTACCGAGTAGCACTTTGGTCGAGTACCGAGTACTCGGCCTTTCACTACTCGGCCAAATTACCAAGTACCAATTATGTTTTAAGAAGAACCACCGACAACCATGTGATGAATTTTGAACTTATTGGAATAGTAGTATAGACCTCCTTGTCCATATAATAGTTTTTAAAACTAAATTCCTGCTGAAATTTAATTACGCATTATATATACATGTTTGTGTCAAAAATTAAAAAAAAAATATTTTTAAAATTAAAAATAAATAAACAAAAGGTATCATTAATCAAGTTGAAATTAAAACAAATTAATACCAATCAGTTATAGTTCTAGTCTGCCAAACATAAATAATTTTTAAAAGCAGATAAAACAAATGTGCAGGAACACTGCAGACACGTGTTTCTGACCCCCCGTTACAAGGAACGTCTTTTTCAGTGCATAACATGTGAGCTAAAGAACGTAAAGACATTCAACAAAAAAATCCGACTTTTATCGGATGCCTTTAAATCTACGAGCTCCCATTTTGTGCATTGAAAAAGGAATTCCTTGTAACGCCAAAACACGTGTCTGCAGTGTTCCTGCATTGTGCTTTTAACGTTGTTTTATTTCCTTTTATTTTTTAAGCAAAGGTATTTTTACATTTTTTATAACTAATTTTTGTTTGTAGCAAAAATCCATTTTTAATATAAAAATTCCATATTTTCTATACTTACCTTTTTTGCGTAATTTTTAATAAATAAGTTTTATTAACTTTCGGGACATTAAAATAAAGATTTATTCCACTGAAGCATTACAAACTTCATTATTCTCAAAATTTAAATTTGACTTATAAATTTTAATCGTAAATGATTGCAGAATATAATGCTTGCTCTTTTTTATATAAATTTTAGTATCTGTCTTGGACAATATTCAATTTTTTGCAACTAATCGGTATTGGCCGAGTATCTGATCAGAATTTGGCCGAGTACCGAGTAGTTACCGAGTACTCGGTACGTCTCTAATCTTAATCAACTGTATTACGTTCATTCAACACACCTTTTCTCAAAAGGGGTCCTCTTACCCCTATCAACACTAAATGTATATACAATAAATTCACTATGTTTCTTTAATGCATGTTTCACTTTAACTTTGAAATTAAAGGCAAAAAAAGGAGAAGCACAGTTGAAAACATATGTTGTTTAAAGGAATGTAACAGTGTCGGACGTAAAGAAAATTTACGTCCGACACCTAGATTTTAGTAAAAAATATTCACTTGTTACAAAATGAAAATAGGTGACATCAAAGAAATTGAAATTCTTACTTTGTACCCAAAAATACATGTATGTAGCTTTAAAATTATTGGCTCAGCATAATTAACTGCGCATTTTGGTGTCGTACCTAAAACACTTAATGTGCCCCAGAGGAATTCTTTTACAAATCAAAATGAATTATATTTTCATGCATTTTTGCAACATCACCAGCAACACATTGTATCTTTAAATGGTTATTCATCTCAATTCATAATATTAATATGTATTTTTCGAAAAAAAACAGAATTTCTTCGAGAGTCATCAAATATGGTTTGAAAATACTCAAGATGTTGACCTTAGTTTAACCTCCTGTAACTTATTTTTAACTGAAGTGATCAAATTTTAGACAGACATTTCAAAATATGCAACTCTTTACCTTTAAAATGACACCTCATTTGTTTAGAAATTTTAATTGATCATCTGGAATTGGATTGAAAATTTGATCATCTGGTTGACCTTATCATGGAATTGCCCTATAGTGGGATCTTATTCCTATACTTTCATGCTCCTATAATTCATTCAAAGGAATATTTTTACCATGCATCCATAACGTTTTAAAGACGCCTTCTTCCTCCAAAAAATTTGTTATCTTTTGCCATTTGCTCTGTAATAGGCCAATTTGCTTACTGGTGCATTGGTGTAACAACTTGCTTCTGTTCATTACAGATTTTTCAAGATATGGCCTCAAAAAATCAAGTTCCTCTGATAAAGCCAGCTCAAAGGAACAGGCCATCTGACAAAGAGAATCGAGCAAATAGTTATAGTAGACCTACTAAAAGTTCTGAAATGAAAACTAAACCATTACGTGTAAGTTGAACTTTGTTTATTATAAGGTTATTTTCTCATTATGTGTTGTCGTTTCAGTTCTGGATGAATTTTTAAAAAATCAAATGTATTTCACAAGCTTAGCATGGGACCCTAATTTTGAAATCCAGAAAACCCAGACCTTTTTTTCCTTAAATTTCAAGAGAAAAAAGTTTTTAACTTTCACACTTTTTGTCTACATTTGGCTATTACTTTTCAAAAACACAGTACTTGGAGAAGTTTCTTCGCTGCAAGGTGCAATGCGCAAATAGGCATTTTGCTGTAATCGTGCAGCAATCTTTTAGCATTTGCTTTTGGCTAAAGATAATTGTTTTTGTTTTCACATTGATATGTTACAATACAAAGCATATTGTTCCATGCTTTTAAGTAGCTTATGTGGACAGGATAATTGTCAATAATTTATTCAAAGTAAAAATAATGCATTAACAAGTCTAAAATCAATTCAACTAAACAAATAAATAAACTGAAACATTGCCCAACAGGCACCCAGATCTATACATTATGAGCCCCCTGCAACAAAATCTGTAAGGTCTCCCCACAAAGGCCAGCGATGAAAAGGTGCAATGTTATAATCCTTAATGCTAATTTTTCATTAATTTTTTTCCTTCAATTTTTTGGGCCTCTCAAGGACGTGCAAAAAAACTTAATCAGATTATCACATTAAATTATTAATTCGTAATTACAACTCTTTTTATTGTAAAAAATATATCTAAATGTGTATACCTTTCTGTTTTAAAATATCGTAATCTTTATCGGAAAATTTTTTTGTTTCCTTCATATTTTTGTTGCAGGCAAGCAATCCAACCACATCCAGTAAGGGAATTGGTGTTGCTACAATATCGAAAGCAACCACACTCAAGCCAAATTCAGATTTTAAAGTTCCTGCTCCCGCGAACAAAGATCCTAAATGTGCTTCCGGTCCAGGAATCGAAAAGCTTGTCAGCAATCCTAAGCCTGTTGTAGAAGTTCAACCACGCAAAGTGGCTGTTGAATCGAAAAATGTAAGATTTTGGACTTGATGTATGGAATGCAAATGTATTAACTCAGGGCCGGATTTAGGGGAGGGCAGGCGGGGCTACTGCCCCGGGGCCTCCACAACAAAGAGGACTCCATAATAAAATTTTTACAAAATATCCTAATTTTCACGGCTCAAAAATATCGGATGTATACATATATATCAAAATATTCGGATATATATCAAAGTATCGGATATTTTCGAAAATATGATGGTCTTTTCGAACCCTGATTAGGGGCCACCACTCCTTTGTTGCCCCGGGGCCTCCACACTTCCAAATCCGGCCCTGTATTAACTAATTCAATTATTATTTTTAAAGAAACATGTTGACTTTGAAAAGTTTTGGTGCTTATTGTGTGTAGTGGGGTTTCTCAATGGTATATGATCCCTTTTAGGGGCACAAAATAGATCAAGTGGGCCACAGGAATAAATATAAAAATAGAAGAGCCAAGGGGTTATTTGAAGAGGACCACAGTTAAAATATTGAGGACCAGTAAAACCTTTTGCATGATAGTAAAAAATTCAAATAAGTTTGACTAAAGGTGCTACATTTCCAGAAATTTTGAAGTCATGGAATTTTTTTATTTAAAAAATAAGAAAATTGATTTCTTTTAAATTAAAATGAAGCTTAATTGTTACTTTGTCTTACAAAACTGAAAAAGTGCTAAATATTTAAAACTATATGCCCTTCATATTATTTTCCTTCCTAAAAATATGCTTAAAACAGTGTTAGCGCTCAACTATCCATAAGCTGGGTCCCAGAGACCCATTAATGAAATAGATTTGGGTCCTTTCGTGCAAAAAAAAGAGTCCCTTAAATTTTAAACAAAAAATCTTAACGTATAAATGAATAATATAAAAATATTTATACTTGGGGGGGAAAAAAAGGCATAAAATAAAATAAATTGGTTAATTTTGCCCTAATTTGCCCTGGGAATTTTCTTAGTGAAAAAAGAGAACAGCACTCCCCTCCCCTCAATTATCATTGGCAATTACATAATAATAAACTAAAAATTGCAAGCGAATGAACCGAACACAAAAACCGCGATCGCAAAGACTAAACATTTTCTCATATGCAATTGCTCATTTGCAAAATTAAATCAGTATATTTGACTTGATTTTGACTTGTTCAAAATATCTGTATTGACTTTTGTGCTATTTTTGAAAATAGCGTGATCGATTAATACCCGACTTTTGCAAGTCCAAATAAAAATAGCCCTTCAGAAAGAGATGAATTACTGGAAAAAGAACAAGGTTAAAGTGCTTTTGTATCAAATTTAAGTATTCATAAGCACTTTAAGAAGAAAAATGTGAAGTTCAGAACTTTCTGTTTAACGTGATCGGGAAAATGTTCGCCATTTTTTTCTCCCCTCCTTTTATTGAGGATGTAAAATAGTGATTTTCAAAAGTAATTCTGGTTACATGAATGCAAAATAGCTATATTTTTACTGTACAGTTGTCTTGTATCAATCCTGAAGATTGCATTGAAATCACTCTTACTTTTAGTCTTTATTGCTGTTTTCAGGAATTTCCTCAAGATAAATGTTGAGGGAGAGCTTATTCTTAGAATACAGTTCAATGGGCTATTTATGAACTTGCAATATTTTGCTCCTTGAGCTCTGCCCAGGAGGTCACTGTAAGCTCCAGTCTTATCACTAAAATTCCATTGACTGGTTAACAATAGGGGTATGTTTGAATAGCTAATAAAGAGACAGGGTTGGCAAGTTTTTGCCGGGGGTGAAAAAAACCACGGTTTTTACCGCCCGGCAAAAATAGGTTTTTGCCAAAGTGGCAAAAATAGATTTTGTGTTAACAAATTACGGACAATTTTTTTTCCCTTCTATATAAAAGTCAAAGCATGAAAAGATTTTGATAAAAGACTTTGCCATTTTCTGTAGAGTGAGCTAGTATTACTAATAAGTAGAGTGAATATAGAATGCACATATTGATCAGCTTTTTTTTTTCTTTTTAAATTTTTCTCTTGGCTATCCATTTTCCCAGTAAGTGAGAAAAAATGCATTATTTCTTTAGTGAGGAAAAGTTAATATTTTTCTATATTCAAGTAAATATTCTGTTATTAATTAAATAGCTTAAAAATCTTAGTGGGATAAAAAAAAGTGATTAATTAAATACATATATATAATTAGAATTCAATCTTTTTATTAATTTACTAAGCTTAAGTAAACATTCTTTGTTTTAGCATTGAAGGTATTGACTCATTCTGAAAAAATTGTTTTAGCAAACATTTAAAATCTTAAGTTTTGCAATCCCAACATTTGTTTTTTATTTATTTTTCACCTTATAAATTAGAAGTAACATGGAGAGACATAACTAAAATATTAAAGTGCATTATTTATATTATATTGTCACTATTTCTTGATTAACACTATAATGCTATTTTATTTGCAATTACGTTTTTGTCATTTTTTCCATTTTTGCCATGGTTTTTTCCACTGTCCCGGCAAAAATACCTTTTTGCCGGGACAAATACCTTTTTGCCGGCAAAAAACCCAACCCTGTAAAGAGATAGGGTCTTTTTAATCCCTTTCTGTTGATTCTCCTGGTCATTGAAGCTTAAAAGCATTTACTAAATAGATTTTTAGCATTTTCTTCAATTCTTTTTCTGGTTCTTATCTTTTGGGTTTTCTTTTCGGTCCCTGGGACCCGTTTTTTTCGCGTAAGTTGCGTCCCTATCCCGCGAATTTGCGTAAAAACCCCGCTATAGCGCGTAAACGCGAACCCTGTAAAACTTTTACTTTGAAAGATACTTTCTGTTTTCTAACTGCCTGTAGATTTCTATGTTCAAAGCACCAAAATTCATCCAAATTAGTAGAATCATCATTCAGGGTTGATTTTGAGACTGATTTTTTTAATATGTTAAAATCAATTTTTTTTTAACTTTCTTTTTTGTGTATATGAGATTTGCATAAGTTTTTTTTATAAAAAGTTTGATACTAAGATTTACATACATGTGTACACAATACATAAACATTAAATAAAAATATTAAAATTTTATCTTTAACATATTATATATTTACAGTTTTAGTAAGATAAGTAGTACATCATACTTTGATGTACAGGGAAATTTCATTATCTTACAGCTTGCATTATCAAAATTAGCGTTTTACTGTGGGATATTGAACAAATTAGTTGATTCCGGTTAATAGGCCCACATTGGGTCTGGACCATTTTGGTCCTAGTCAGGGTTTGAAATAGTGTTCAATTTTTAGGGGGGAATGTCCTCCTTTACTTCAGCTTCCAGGGGGGATTTTTTGTATTTGGGGGAGAGTTTTTATACGTTCTGAAAATTTGTTTAGAATTTTTTATAATTCATTTTTATTTCATTTTTCTATTTATTCATTTTTAAATTATAATTTTTTAGTGTAATATCAACCCTATTTTCAAATAATTATTCAGTAATTTTGCAATTTTACTTTATTTTATTTTTAATAAAATATTTTACAACTAAGTAACATACATAAACTCAATTATTTTTTTAAATAGCCCATTTTCTGGATCTAATTATCCGAATGGAGGTTCGGTCCCCATTGTTTAGAATAATATTTCTACTGCACAAAGACTTTTTTTCAGACGATCTAAAAGTTAAAGTAAAAAATTGCTTATACCTTTCGAAAACGGACTGTCGGTTTCCAGCAGCTTTCGGATCGCATTTCGACTGGCGGATCGGAATCGGTTGATGTCGGCGGATTGGGATTGGTTGATGTCGGCAGATCGGAATTTGTTGATGCCAGCGAATCGAAATTCGTCGATGTAACTTGAATTGCTTTGAATTGATGGACGCTTTATTAAATTTTTTTTTATCTTCTCCGCTTTTCCAGTATGAGGTTCGTTATTGAGTTTAAGAATTTAGGGGGGGGGAGAATCCAGCATGGACCTTTGGATTGCACCGGATTTACCGATTTTGTGCATGTTTCGCGCAATCCCGCGCTCTATTTCAAACTCTGGTCCTAGTAACCAGCTGGTCCAATTAAACGAACAGAACCCGTGTTGCTTTGCCGAATATGCTATACACAAACCATTTAAATGCCATTATGATTATTGTGAGCAGAGCTCCGTATGTATGGTAAGCATACAAAGAAGACAAATTGCTGTTTACGAAATTTTTCGGTTAAAATAAATTAAATTGAAATGAATAATCTTTTTACATTCGCCCCAGACCCATAGGATTTTATTTATTCCTTCCAGTTAGTATTGATTCAATTCAACAACTAAAAATGAGAGAGTGAAAAAATAAGTACTAGAAAGTACTAATCAGTCATTAAAAAATTGCAATGAAATATAAATGGCGTATCTTACAACTAAATTGAAGAAATTTGATATTACACTGAAATTTTGATTTCTGCTGGAACAGAACCTCCATGAAATAACAGTTTTGTTAACCATTTTTTCCCTGTAAATATTAATAGGTTTAATTGAAAGGTCTAAGAAACCTTTATTAATTTTCATTGTGCTTACTAAAAAGTTTGTTGACCCACTTCAAACCGACTTCAATTCAGCGATTTTTAATTCTTTTTGCAATTTGTTCCCATGTTCCTTGGTCAAATTAAACAGATTTTTGGCCCTAATAAACAAATAATATTAGACTCGTGTAGTGAGATTTCTTTTGGTTCTTTAAGATTTGATCTGATTAACTGGTGATCCAATTAAGCAAATTCCACTGTATTTCAAAATTTTTAATTTTTTTGAGCAGAAATCTCCCCCCCCCCCCCCCCCCCCCCCATCTCTAATTTTGACCAAATCTGTTGCACATGTTTGAACAGCAAAGAATTATTTAACTTAAGCCAAATTATGACACAAAAGCACACAACATTAATTTTTTCTCTCTCAAACAAGCTTTTTAAGCACTTAGTGGCATAATAATATCAGACACTTGGTTTGGGATTGCAGAAAATGCATTAAGAACAAAAGAAAAAAGAATGCCCTTAATTCGAATTGGTGAAATTACAACTAGTGTTGCTAAAAAGTTTCTGACATACCTTGTTTTCATCGAAACAAAGGGACAAATTAAGCGCGTTCATTAGTTGTATTTGTTTTGTCTATTGTAACTCCTCAATATTATATCATAACTGTTGTACATCAGAGCATGACCTTGGTCATTTCTTTTGTCTAAATCTTTTTTTCAATGCTTTAGGAAGAGTTTAAAAAGCCTGCGGCAGTGCCAGCTTCAAGTAACAGCAGCGCTTCCGCAGCACAGCCGCCTTCAAGTAGTAACAGCACTTCTGCTTCAGAAACAGAGTGAGTTTTTTTATTGTGTTAGGTGAAGGAAGTTGAGCGGTAGCAAATACAGTAGAAGACTGTTATAAAGCACACCTTGAAACAAGAGCTTTTGAGATATACAGGTTTTAACGTTACATAGATCATTTCACAAATTTTTAAACTAATATTGAGAATGTATCTATATATTGGCACTTCAGAATAAGTTTTAACTGAAATTACTATTCAGGGGCTAATCCTGGATTTTTTGTTTCCCCACTACCTATTTTTGTGAAAGTATGGTATCAATGGTTTTTTAAAGGAAAATTTTAATTTTTGTAGAGCTAAAATTTTAGTTGTTCATCTACTATTATTTCTAAAAGGTTTTTTTTTTCGGAGGGGGGGGGGGGGCTAAAAACCTAAGAGGTACGAAACATCCCATCGTATTTCATCCCCAATAGGCTACTGTGGACTGTACTTTCAGGAAATTGTAAAAAAAAAATGGCCCCTCAAAATAGATGCTAAAAGATAGCGTTTAAATTGTGTGGATGCACTTTGTCAAAAAACGGAAAAAAAATGAGTTAAAACACAATCGTTATGTAAGCAATTGTTCATTTAAATCAGCTTAACATTTTATTTTATGAGTAAATTTTATTTTTAATAGAGAATCAAATAAAAATGCTGGTTTTTAAAATTTTTGATTTTTTTTTTTTTTTTTTTTTTTTTTTTTTTTCCCCAATATTGTTTTTGTAACTGCTGATTTCAAAGTTAGTTTTGTGAAGCTGCTGATTTTATTATTTGATTTTTGTGAATGTGCCGTTTTTAAAATAGAATTATATGAAGGTACCCAAAAACGGTAGTAAAATCAGCCTGTATTAAATTTAATCCCCTGGTATTAAAGCACTAGTTATGCAATTTGCAGTATAATATTTATATTTTCATCCACAAATATGTTTCACAATCAAAAGAAAGTGAAGTATCCTGCACATCAGCTGCCTTCATCGTTTGCATAACAGCTGCATTTTCAACAGGTGCTTTTTCTTTTCTTTTCTTTTTTTTTTTTTTTGTGAGTACTAATTTTCAATTATAAAGTTTTAAATTAAGATGGAAAGGTGAAAAACTGATTCAATATTTAATTTGCTTAAGTATTTTTATGTTTGAAAGGCAAAACTAAGGTTTTTTTAAACTGCAAAACTTCTTGTTTATATCTGAAAAGTTGTGTTAAAGAATTGCATTATACAGGTATTCAACTATACAAAATTTCAAATAATATTTTCTTTTATATGTGTAAAGTTTATGTGTGTAAAATTTAGAGACAATAATTAGTGCCTAGTGAGGCCAAGTGCAATACTAAGGTTAAGAAAAACTGCTACAAAGTTTATAAAATCATGTAGTTCTATGGTGCATGTTTGTTTTTACATAAGAAGTGTTGGTTGCTAATATGGGATTAATATTTCAGATTTAGCAATATAAATTTCTCCAAAACATTAAGGAGGGGACCTCGAAAATCAGGGTGGATGACCATAATCAGGTCTAGATAAAATTAAAAACTGTCTGTGAACTCAAATGAGTGTTTAAAAATTTTCTGCCAATGCGGTACTCTTGAGTGTTATATTGCTGCCAACAAAAAATATGTTAGTTGAAAATGAGTATAGTACTACTATGCAACCAGAATCTTTTTTTAATTATAATCTAGGACAGTTTTTATAATATTATTTATTATGATACCTCAAAACTGGAGATCAACATTTGTTGCTCATGGGGGGGAAAAATATTACAGAAATTTGTTTTAAAAAATATCAAAACTTTCTGGAAACTTTGGACATTTTCTGCGAACGGCCTTTGTGTGTTTGTTATTATCTTGGTCTGCAAAAAAAAAAAAAAAATGAATGTTATAAAATTTTAACATTTTGAATATAATTGTAATAATCTACTAGCTTACGTTCACCGATCTCAACCGATAACGACTGGTTGGTTGATTATGTGACAGCTAATGATCACATTGTCCAATCAACCAATCATCAGCTTAAAATGGTAACCAGTGCGGTAACTAGTTGATTATAGAACGCTGCAGTTAGTCACCGGTCGACCGGTTAAGTTCGTCGAACGCAACCCTAGAGTTATTAGATAGTTATTTGATAGTTTGCTACTGTGGTAGTAGTAGCTTAAGGATGTTATTTGATTTTTTCCCCCCAACAGAAAGAAGAAATGGACACTTGAAGATTTTGATATTGGGAAGCCTTTAGGGAGAGGAAAATTCGGCAATGTTTACTTAGCTAGAGAGAAAAGAAGTAAATTCACTGTGGCTTTAAAAGTGAGTTTTTGCATTAGTTACAGTCATATTTTTATTGCAGATTTTTCAAAAAGTGTTATTTAACCATTCATTAGATTAGCAGAATATATTTTTTTAATATTTGCTGTTTAAAATTTTCTATTTAGCAACAGTAAAATAATTTAATCTTCAGGGCTCATAGTCCTCCTATATCTCCTATATTTTCAATTTGTCAGATATTATCCTATATCTTACTACTATTATATATGCAAAAGTTTGTCTGTATGGATGTATAGATGTTTGTTACTCTTTCACGCAAAAACTACTCAATGGATTTTGATGAAACTTTACAAAAATATAGCTTATGCATCAGAATAACACATAGGGTATTTTTCGTCTCGTTATGGCGGGGCAAAACCCCCTTAGGGGGCAATAAAACACAATTTTTGTATAAATTCTCTAATATAGGGATAAAAAAATACTTGCACATATTAACATTATATGTCCATCGAAAGCTCTGATTTTGTGGAATCATTTCAATAGCTAAGGCATTCGGCAATTTTTTCAACTGTTGCTGTTTTTGAAGCTAAAAACTACGCAATACTGTTTCTCGATTTTCACCATGTAACCAAATATCGCCATTTCTTTAATATTTCTTTCTTTGAATTTGTTAACACGTAAAATAATTCGCCAACTGTAAATTAACCCATTAATGCCTAGCGTCCCTTTTTAGGGACGGTCCAAAAATTGTGTCTCAATTTCCCAAAAGTAAACATTTCAACTCAATAATTGTGTTCATTTATTACTTTAGTATTGTTTCAATTCGTTACTAGCAGACGGCAGCACATAATCGTTATAAAGTGTGTTCTGTAACCATTTTGTTATGATCTTCGTGAAGAATTTCATTGTTCACAATATCAAGAACAAAAAAGTAAGTTTTCAAAATTTTTAACAAGTAAATCAATTTGTATTTGATACATATGTTACTTTGATCAATATTTCAGTTTACCTTTTCTTGCAGTTTTGTAGATTTTAAAAATTTTATGGATTTTATAGCAATTTAAGAGCGTCCCTAAAAAGGGACGCTAGGCAGTAAAGGCTGCATTGTTGAATCGTTGCTAGTTTCTTGCTTAGAATTCAAAATTGGCCTCAAAAGAAGTTATTAAATGTTTTTAGACTAAAAAATAGGCAATATGTTTTATTTTTAAAAATTAAAAAGACTAATTAATAATAAAACTACCTTTTTTAAAGATATTTCAGTAACAATTTTTTCTGCAATTTCGAAAAATACTTAGGTAAATTTGAAAAGCTAACTGTTTCAAAAATTAACTTCTTTGAAACCTGAGTTATTTTTTGACATTAATAATCTTCAGTAACTCATTGAGATTTTCTCATTGTTTTGTCCGACTTTGAAGAAGCCGTAGCACTTCTGGAACAGCTCTCTGATGATAAAGAATTCAAGGAGGCTGATATATGCATTTGTCCACCTTCACAAGTTAGTGAAATTACTGACGAATACAGTGGGCCGGATGACTCAGTTGATGTTAATCAATTATCAGGTCAACAGTTGAAATCTTCTGCTACAATGACCATTAGAAAAGTTAATCAGGGTAAGGTAGTATGTGTTGGAGATAGTCAGTCAAGTGACAGTGATGATGTTGAGCAGCATCTTCCAAGCAAACGCAGAAAAATAAAGAAAAAAAAAATACAGAAAGAAATTGGGTTAAGAAAGATATATCCATCAATAATAAAAAAAAATGTATGGAATGTGAAAACACCAAGCTTTTTGAATGTTGAATGGACACCAGTGTCAATATTTGAAGAGTTTTTTACAGATGAAATACTGGATGAATTTGTTTTTCAGAGCACCCTCTATGCTCGACAAAAAAACAATACATACTCTTCTATAACGCGAGAGGAGCTGCGTTTATTCTTGGCTATCCTATTAACAAGTGGATATGCATGCTTGCCCCAGCGGAGACTCTACTGGAGTCCATCAACTGATGTCAACGACATAGTAATTAGTTCTGCAATGAGTAGAAATCGATTTGAGCAAATTATGCAGCATTTACATTTTGCTGACACCAAACTCAACAAAAATGACAAAGTCGGAAAGTTTTAAATCGTCGGCAAAAAAATATTTGTCGTTGAAAAAGCATGTACCCTCTGATGCTTAGCGTCCCTTTTTAGGGACAATTTTTCTGTTATTAATAAAACATTTATTTTTTGCATTAGATTTTTTTAATTATTTTTCCTGTCTATTAAACACTATTTGCAACCCGTAAACAAAAAATCTTTGAAAAAAAAAATGTCAGGCATTAATGGGTTAAGCAAATCTATAAACAGCTCGAACACTTCCATTTCTTTGTCTTTGCACACAATTTCAAACAATTGCCAAATTTTTACTGTTTATTGGAAACATTTCGGGTTGCATCATTTTATAATCACCAGAAGTAAACATTTTAAATCGCAGTAAGGGACGGGGTTCTTACAGGTCATGGAAATCCTGGAAAGTCATGGGAAAAAAATAAACCAATTTCAGACCTGGAAAAGTCATGGAAAATGAATATTTTTGTTAAAAGTCATGGAATTTTTTTAAAAGTCATGGAAAAATGTCCTGGACAAAGAGAAAGTAACAGTAGCTTAAAGAGCATTAGAAATCTTGAATGGTTTAACAGCATTGCATATAAAAGCTGTTAAAACTTGAAAATTGAATGATCCCAAAAACAAATCTGAATTTTGAAATCCTATTGCATCCCCTTCTGTAGCAGCCGCCCTTCTTCTTTTGCAATGTGATTTTACTGCTTAGACATCACTTGTTTTGAATTTATCACTATTTTCAACATTTTTTATATTCTGTAGTAGCGAACTTACACGTTCTTGATTTGCCACTCCCACTCAAAAAACGCAATTCAGTTGCATCCGAGAACGTTTCAATCACTCGTAAAAATTTTATTATTAAATTTATCAGAGTTTATCTTAGTTTGTTGTAGGTTTTAGGAAATAAAAATACTTAATAAGGCAATAGAATGTAGAAATTAGAGAATTCTAATGCTCTAAAACAGTAGTGCCCAACATACGGCCCGCAAAACTGATCCATGCAGCCAAATGTTACATTCAATGTCAGGAATCTAACACTATGTTTTGCAATTTCAAAACCTATTAATTTATATGAATTTGAAAATATATAAATAGGTAAGCAAGTACATTTGAATCAGAAGATTTATTTAATGTACTGCATGATTTTTTGTAAATATCTGTTTTGGAAACATGAATTCACTGAAGAATGGCTTTACTTTAAAGAACCGAAATACTCTGACAGGTTACATGCATGATTATAGATGCACTGTTGGCACTAAAAGACAACTTTTAGCAAATTCATTGATACTTAGGAATGAAACGTTCAACCTTTGTCCCATTCTTTATCATTCTGCCTTCTTATGAAAAAATAAATTAGACATTTAAGCATCATTATATTGCATTCACTGCATTTTTACTTCACTTAAATTATATAAAAAAGACAAATAGTCTAGTTTTTTTGCAGTGTGCACTGATGTTTCTTCAATCACAAACAAGTTCTTTGATGAAGTAGCGGCATTCACGTAGAAGTTTATCTTATTCACATTTCCAAATATTGGCACAAGTTTAATATTAAATAGTACTATTGTCTTCGTTTAACAAGGTCATGGAAATTTTTATTAAGTCATCAAAAAGCCTTGGAAAAGTCATGGAATTTTTTCATCTGAATAGAGTATGAACCCTGACAGGGTTCGTATGGGTCGTGGAAATCCTGGAAAGTCATGGAAAATTAATATTTTCATAAAAGTCATGAAAATTTATTTCAAGTCATGGAAAAATGTCTTGGGTAGTAAGAAAGCAACAAATGCTAAAAGAGCACTAGAAATATTGAGTGATTTAGTAATATTGCATATAAATTGAACGATCTCAAAAACAAATCTGAGTTTTGGAATCCAATTTCATCTGCTTCTGTAACAGCCACTCACCTTTTTTTGTGATGTGATTTTACTGCTGGGGCATTACTAATTTTAAACCCACCATTATTTTCAGCACTTCTTATATTTGATATTCTGTAGTAGTGGATTCACACTTTCTTGATCTTGTCACGCACCCTCAAAAAGTGTAATTCAATTGCATCCGAGATTGTTTCAACTACTTGTAAAAAGTTCATTTTTTAAATTTATCAGCGCTTATCTTGATATATTGAAGGTTTTAAAATGAAGACTTTAGTCAGGCAATAGAACATAGAAATAGGGGAGTTCTAATATTCTTAAACAGTAGTGCCCAATATATAGCTCGCAAAACTGATCCTTTTAGCTAGCTGAAATATCTGGTTTGGAAAAATGAATTTACTTTAAAAAGTAGCTTTACTTTAATGAATGAATATGCTGTCCAGTTACATGAGTGGTTAGATGCACTATTGACCAGGGCTGCGGAGTCGGAAGGAAAATGGCCGACTCCGACCCCGACTCCGACTCCTGGATTTTGAAACGCCCGACTCCGACTCCGGATTTTTTTTAATTTTTTAAATTGTATTTTTTAAACTCCCTCTCTCCATTCAAGGGAAGGGGGAAAACCTCTTAACAGAGATTGAAATATTAATTCCTTTTTATGAAAATTTAGCATTTTGTTTATTATTGTAAACCCAAGACGTCATACAACGTTAGAAATTCAATTTAAAAATCAAACTTTCCAATAGTTACGAGTTAAAAAGTGAGATGACTTAAAAATCCCTTTTAAAAACTTTGAAAATGATTATCTGTAATTTGCCCCCCTTTAATGTTTAACAAATATATATTGATCAAATCGTGTGCTTTCAATTTTTGAAAGCTGTAACTTGAGAGAAAAAAAACTTTTTTTTCTAAATCCAAGTTCTTGAGAGGGAGTGGTTTGCCCCTGGTGACATCCATCTAGTAGATGACACCCAAAGTTAATTTCAGAGTTTATAAAAAATATAAATACTTTAATTCTGAAAATTTTCACGAATATATTTTAAATTATATTTTATCAATAAAATTTCAACGAAAATAGGGCACATATGCGTCAGGAGCTAATTTTACACAAAACGCGGCGGTATACAAATTTGTACGAATAGCTTTTACTATACCTATATTTCTTCTTCGCTAAATTTTTAATTTAAATTTTATTGGCTGCTTTAGAATTAACCTAAATATGAAGATTTTAAGATTAACTGCAATTCTTGAGTGTTGTAATCAAGAAATTTTTTACACTTATTTTGTTCCATACTTTTTAGTGAGAACCAAGCTTACAGAAATAGTCTTAATAAAGAAAAAAACATTAGATTATTTCATCGAATCTTTTGGATTCGTGCTTTCGAGCCAGAACTTCTTTGAATTTGCCGATCACACTTAAACGTTTCAACCTTAGCTACAGGCGTCGACTTACTAATTTGTTACGTTTCTTTTACTATTTTAAACTGAGATAGAACAAAACACTATATTTCTATTTTTATTTGAAAGTGATTACTTGAAAATGTTATTCAACAAAACCGTTTGCTGACAGTTGCTATTAGTTAAGTTGAAAAGCAAGCAAACTAGGGAACGGCTACAGAAAGTTCGGTAAGCATTCAAGCTAGCTGATTGCCATAATGGCAGTTATTTTCTCATTAGTATCTTTTTATACATGTAATCGAACCAATTGGTAATCAATTTTTAAAAAATGCAAGGAGAGTCAGTGAAAAGGGAAAAAAAAAGAAGCCCGGAGTCGGAGTCGGCATGTTTTCCAACGACTCCGACTCCTTTATTCCAAAATCAGTCCGACTCCGACTGTTCGACTCCGACTCCGACTCCACAGCCCTGCTATTGACATCAAAGGGCAATGTTTTTATGAAGTAAATTTATTATTTTAAACTTATTCAATTTTTATCCCATTCATTACTATTCTCCCCTATTTATTAAATATTTATTAGACATTTAAACATCAGTGTATCGCATTCATTATATTTTTATTTTACTTGAATTTATGTGATGAAGACAAATTAGAATAATTTATTACTTTCAGCAGTATGCACTGATATTTTTTCAGTCTCAAGTAAGTGCTCCAATGAGGTAATGGCACTCATGTAAAAGTTTTTCTAATGCCCATTTCCGAAAAAAATGGCAAGTTTGATATTAAATAGTACTATTCTCTTCATGTAACAAGGTCATGAAAATTTTTATGAAGTCATGAAAAAGTCTTGGAAAAGTCATGGAATTTTTTTTATCAAAATTGAGTATGAACCCTGTAGCAATTTTTTACCTCTGATGGGTTAATGTGGTGTGTCCCCCCCCCCCCCTTCAATCTTTATTTTCTATTTATAAAAAGATTTTTCTTTTGACAACAAACTGTATCAACAACTAATTTCTCCAACTGATGTTGTTTGACTTATGTATTTGCTATTTAATTTTGTTTTAACCTTGTTGATTTAATTTACTATTACTTTATGTCAGAAACTAAAATTACACATGAAATTTGCTTAAGTCCCCTCGTATTAGTCTTTTTTTTTCCTAATTTTGTTTTGTTATGTTCTTATTAGTTTCATGTTTTTGCTTTTTAAGGTGCTGTTTAAATCTCAATTAAAGAACCATGGAGTGGAGCATCAATTAAGAAGAGAAATTGAAATACAGTCACACTTAAAGTATGTTTACAAGATTTTTTTTTCTTTTCTCCCAATTACTTTGAAGTTAGATACTAAAACGTGAAGTAACGTAACTTTGTTTTATTACTGTGGTCAGGGTTAATTGGTATGGCGACAATCCAGATTTTCGGATTTTGTGCAATTTTATGGTTCAAAACATGTTTCTTTAAATGAAAAATGCAGCTTTTCAAAAAATTATAAAAACACACATACCCATTTACAGGGTGGTGACAGAACGGGGGAAAACAGGGACAAGTTGGAGAATTTTTCAGATCAGGGAATTTTGAGAAAAAATCAAATTTAGGGGATTTAAGGATGCTTTTTACAATGAATGGTTTAATAAATAAAATAACAATGAATTGTTTTCTATTATATCCTGTGTAGTATTTAAAGTGTTTGTCATTTAAAACTTCTATTGTTAAATTTGGATTGGAGCTAAAAAATGAAAATTGGTTTGGCTAGCAACATTAGCAGTTGTAATAAGAGTTGCAGCATCAGTTTGTGTTGCAATAAAATTTCTTGGTACATTCAATAGAAATTTCATTAAAACCATTATTTACATTTAAAACTGCTAACATATCTAGCTTATACAGTAAGTTCCCGATTATTGAATCCAGATATACGATATTGAATCCCGATAATCGGAATAATAGATGAGAAACGATATTAATGTATATAATAGCAGCTAAAAACAATAACATTGAATGTAAAAAATGTTTGTAAAGGTAAAACACGAGCACTAACACAATTTAAAAATCATTTAATGACTACAATGTTAGTACACATCTTAAATTTTGACAAAAAAAAAAGTTGGTGTCATTCCAACACCAGGTATCTAAATTTATTAATAAATTAGAAAAAATTCACGATCCAAATTAAATAAAACAAATTAAACACACTTACCAGTTTTTTTTTTTTTGGTAAGGAAGTCACTTTCTTTAAAATTTCGGCCACATACTTTCATGTACTTTGTGTTTTTGAAGAACAAATAGATGCTATCCATTTCTTTCTTTCGCTTGGATTTGTTGGAAGTGAATGAAAACTTAATCCCTTACAAGCATTGGAAGTAGCAGAACATTGAGGGACACAGCAAGTCCAAGGCATTTTAAAGTTTAAATGATCAGGTTCGACAGGTGACGACAACAAGCCAGCAGCAGATAACCGGAACATCATGAGCGTTTTAGCATGCCTTATAGGTTACTGATTGGTCATCAGCCACGATTGTCCGAATCTCAAACATGGGCGATGCTAGGTGAGAATATTATGGTGAACGAAACTCCTCATTTTGAACTCATAATGAATAGTTTTTATCGTGTAAAGTGATTTCTTTGGAAATACGGATTGATCGGCAGGGGCCATGCGGATAATGAATTCTTCCAGATTTGAGAGGTGTTGCTAAAGAAAAGAAAATTCTTCTCTTAAAATTATTTCAGAAACCACAAATAATAACAAAACGTCAACTGACACTACCTGTGAATGATACCAATCCTTGTCACAAAAGAAATCTTTCATATTCGAATTTCCAAATTGGCAAGTTTTGATTCAATTATTGCCTGTTAAAAAATAAATTGTATGTTTTTAATGGTGCTTGTTACTTTTAGGCATCCCAATGTTTTGCGACTATTTGCCTATTTTTATGATGATGCTAGAGTATATCTCGTGCTAGAATATGCTGCTGGTGGTGAACTATATAAAGTGCTAAGGGAAAAGAAACGATTTGATGAGTCGACTGCAGCTAAGGTAAATAAGAATTTATTCATATTTGAATTGTGTGATTAGAAGATTAATTTTCAATGCTGTTCGATGCACCATAATGTTTTCAAATTCAAGAAAAAGTTTTGTCTGACTGCCCCCCCCCCCCCATTGGCATTGGGGGCATGACCTCAGCCCCTCAACTGCTCAAATATACCCTGAAACTGATTTTTCTGACTTTAACTCACCAATTTGGTATCTAAAACAATGTTTATTATGCAGTTAATTAACAACCTCATATTTCTTCTGTGAGTGCTCACAAATTCGCCTTAAATATAAGTTCTATAAAGTTCTTTTTTTCATGTAATAAAATGCTGTGCAGATCAATAATTTGTTTCAAATGTGTTAAAATTCACTGTGCATCATAGTGTCATACCAAACCCATCGAAATGGCACCTACCGCTCACATTATTATTCTAAAAGAGCGAAGCATTTTAGAAGCTGAGTAATAGCTTTTTTAATACACTTAAGCAAAGTCATCTATGAAATGTGAGGACCAACTTCACTTATTTTCTTAATTCCTTCCTACAGGTCTTTTTGCTAAAACTAATAAAATTTCTTGTTCATCAGTGTCATTGAAATGAGCTTTTATAAGTGCGTGAATTTATTTAAAAAGTTTTTTTATATACTATCAGGAAGCAAATATTCCAAGACTCCTATACTCTACTGCAACCTTTATTGGGAATGGAGAAATCATTGAGACCAAGCGAAGAAAGTAGTCCCCAGTGCAGTGTCAGAATTTTGGTCGAAATTCGTCATTTTGTTTTAGAAATTGGATTAGTTTGTTGAACCCATGCATATGTAACCTTTTTTTTTTTTTTTGTCATAATTTCTGTAAATGGTTAAATGTTTTCATTTTTATGAGCGGTGCAGCTCAGACTATTACATCCATTTGAATCAACCACTCCAGCCAATAACAGCTCACACTCACAGACAGTTGCGATCTCCTCTAATTGGCCAAATATGAAGTATGAAGTGAAAAGGGGGCGCTTGAAACCAGTGCGAGCACTGAGACCACAGGTCTATCGTTCTATCCCCGCTTAGACTACTAAAGGAGCCCAGTAGCAGAAATAAATCTCGGCAGTTGCCTAACCGAAATTCTAAGCAGTTCCCAGGAATCTACATTTCGGCCAGGTAGGTGAGATGTAGAAAGTTTGACGTTTTATCTTTTAACTCCGTTTTCCTTCCGCAGGTCGTGACGTCATTCCCAAGAAACTTTGCAAACAAGTATAGCTTAGAGTTCAAGTTTTGGCCTCCTGCCACCAAGTAACAAAAGACGACCGCCTCCTACTTTCTAAGGGATTAAAAAGTTGTCAAACTTTAGGACTATCAGTAGTCTTTTTTTTTTTTTTACATTTATTTTGATAGGAAAAATTTAGAATCGGTAAAGGAATCCAATGTTTGTTACAGCAAAAGAAAAAGTTTTAAAAAATTGTTGGCTAAAAAAATTTATGTTATATCTTGTTGGTCAATTTTATAATAGTATTCATCTGGTTCTAAGGTGTGAAAAATTACTCCGAGTTTTTTCGTTTTGTTTCTCCTGCTTTTCCATTTTGTAAGGTTGGCAAATCTGAGCGAGATACAAAAATATATCACTAGTATAATCGTAGATTTTTGATTTTTCTGCCCCCGAATGCACCTATTCCTAACAATTACTCATGACTTTCAGTACATATCCAAGATTGCTGGTGCCCTCAAGTACTGCCACTCCAAGAACGTCATCCATCGAGACATCAAGCCCGAGAACTTGCTCTTGTCCGCCACCGGAGAAGTCAAGATTGCAGATTTCGGCTGGTCGGTGCACGCTCCCTCCTCCAGGCGAACGACGCTTTGCGGGACTCTGGACTACTTGCCCCCTGAGATGCTCGACAGCAGGCCATACGACCATAAGGTGGACCTCTGGTGTCTGGGGGTCCTCTGCTACGAGTTCCTGGTTGGGCGGCCTCCCTTCGAATCGGAGTCTACGGAAAGGACGATATTGCTGATCAAGAACATTACTCTCGGCTATCCCGCGGATGTGTCCCCCGAAGCTCAGAATTTCATTTCAAGGGTGAGTCTGTTACTGCCGACTTGACTGGACTTTGACCATTTCTCCCGAGTTTTGTTAAGTAGAGGAATTTCAGAAAATGAAATCCTTCTGCATTGGTTTTTGCAAAAATGGACCCGTTGACAATCCAATCCTCATATTCCCCTAGATAAGATTTAGTTATACAGGGTGACCGAAAAGACCTTGACACATTTAAAAAATTCATAGAAAACCAACAAATTGTCGTATGAATTTGCGATTTGCACCATAATACTTCACAGGTTCAAGAGTTTTTATGACATCGGGGAAAAAAATGAAAAGGGGAAAAAAAGAAAAAAGGCATTTTGGTAACTTTTAAATCGTTTTCGTTGGACATAAGAAAACGCAAAAAGGAATGAAAATTAAAACGAAGAATTACAAGCATAGCATATACTGACACCCTGGCTGCAAAATGCCTTTTTTCTTCATTTTTACCACTTTTCATTTTTTCTTTTTTTTTCGATGTCATAAAAACTCTTGAACCTGTGAAGTATTATGGTGCAAACCGCAAATTCATAGGACAATTTGTTGGTTTTCTATGAATTTTTTAGATGTGTCAAGGACTTTTCGGACACCTTGTATATTAAATATTAATTTAACTTCTGTAGTCTCGTGTTTCAATTGTTCAATGTATATACAACCTAAGGAACTGGCATTTGATTGCACTTTGAGTGATAGTGAAAAATCCCAATTTTTTCGCTTAACAACAAAGAATAATGTGATATACCAGTGCATCACAATCACCTACTGCAGGGGTTTCCAAACTTTACCAATTCAGGGTATCCCTTGAAGGATTAGAATTTTTTCACAGCACCCTTGTCTATCTCTGCTATACATAAAGTCATTTGTCCTTTGCTGCACCTACTTTGGGAACCCCTGATGTACCCCACGTGCATGACATATATGTACACATACACGTGCGTACACATATACGTGCATCACATACACGTGTATGTAAGTCCATGGCTACAACTCTCATGATTTGTTTGGGAGACTCCCTAATAAAATAATTATGTCCCAAATTTTCATCAAAACAACAAAATTCTCAAAACAAGGGATTCCCTGTGATTAGACTTCGGGAAAAGTCCCCACAGTCTAGTAATCGCAAAAACAAAAACCCAATTTACGATTTAATTTCAGTCTGATAATTTCCATAAAAAAGAAATAAATAAAAAAAAAGTTTGGGAATTTTTATAGCACATGAAATTATTTTAAAAACCTAAAACAGTCAAAAAAACTTTCTTTGGTGTATGAAATCAAAATTTATAAAACAAAGGATCACTTGTTAGGTAATTTTGATGCCAATAGTATAGTTTTAGACAGGTTTTGGATGGAAATTTAGGTTTTTGGATGTGACAGTAAAAACTGGTTAAATCCGTATAATACCACCAACGGTCAAAAACTTTTCATGTGGTTAAATTATTTCCATTTGAAAGAATGTCAATGTGTTAATATCGATTGTACTTCAAATATTTCTATCATTTCTAATCAAGAATGCGGGGAGAGACTTTTCGTGCAATTAAATACTTAAAAATAATTTAGATCATTTAAAAATAAAATATAGTTTCAAAATTTATAATGAAATTCTTTATGTATAGTAATAATTACAAGGTGCTAAAGTTTATCCAATTAATAATTTTTGTTGTTCAATAATTGATATTTACTGGGCTGCTTCAAAATCACTTTCATCTGCTCTAAAATGGTGTTTTTTATGCTCCAAAGCTCGGAAGGGTGCTCTAAAATGATCCGAAGCTATTAGGATGTATATGTAAGCTATGTGCAGTTAATGGAATTTTTGTGACTGATTTAACTGTTGACTATTGAAACACACATAGTACATTTTACTTTTGAAGTTTTTCCAAGTTGGCTGGATTGCTTAATATAAATATCACTCTATCAAAGCAATACAATGATCAGTGAAATTTTATAACAAAAGCACCCCTTTCAAAATGATTCTACTTTCAACTTGTAGTGATGTTTGGTGGATAATATTTTACTAATGTATTTGAACTAAGCATTGGATTTCAAAGAAATGATTATAGACTTTTAATTTTTGTTTATTTTAGCTGCTGCGAAAAAATCCTGCTGAACGGATGAGTATCAACCACATCTTGCAACATCCATGGATTGTAAAGAATACGCCATCTGATTCTTAAGTAATGAATTCAACTATCAATGGTATTCAAGTATTTGATTTCATGCTAAAGTTAACTCACAAATTTCAATGGTGTCCCCCGCCTCGCACTCAAATCCAGAAAAATTCCCCTCAAAACAACCTCACTTAAAATTTTCAATGGCACAGTCTGCGCTTATAACAACCCTCCTTCCCCTAGATATGTAACCCTGCAAACTTTCTGTATATACAACTGCAGTACAAGTTGACAAATTTAGTACAGAAAACAAAATATTCTGTAATTGAGAATTTGCACACTTGCCATTTTACCATTTTCATTTCATAAAATTTCAATTCAGCAAAATGCTTGTTGCATCTGAAATTATGTAAGCCAGTATCACTTGTATAAAGTTTTAATTAAATAACTTTTCTAAATCTGACTCACACATGCCAACTCTCTTTTTTCATTATTTTCAAGATTTTCCCTGGTTTAAATGTTGTATAATGTTTTAATTTTTGCTTAAAAATAATCAGTGTGCAAATTTTTGCTGTGGGTGGAAAAGAAACCTCGGTTTTTCCCGCCTGGCAAAAATAGGTTTTGGCCAAAGTGGCAAAAATAGAATTTGTTCGGACAACTTATGTACAGTTTTTTTTTTTTTTTTCCAGATTCAATTGTAAAGTTGCAAAAGTTTTTAATTTATTTATTTTAAGGTAGAAAATGAGGTTGTTTCGAGAGGGAAAGTATTAGAGTTGTTGTTTTGTGGAAAGGAAGTTAGCATTAAATAGGAAAATTGTTCGGTCAGTCTGAAAAGTTTCTGTGTACCGTAAAATCTCCCTGCAACGAATACCTATACATTAACATATCCATTTCAAGGATATAAATGTTCAGACCTATTACAAAAAACAAAATTTACAGTTCCTTGAAGTTAGTTGTAGCAAGATTTTACTGTATTTTCTATTAGCATTAATCAGAACTTGGGAATCTTACAATTATTAATCATCACTTGGTAATTTTTGTTAAACGTTTAAGAGTTATTTAAAACATACTCAACTTGAGTTCTGGTCTTGATTATTACAGGGATGAGATTTTTCCAGCTTTTTCTGTTGGCTTTTAACCCTTAACAGGGGAGGTGCGGTCTCATAGCCCGCTCAAAAGTTCATCCGATCACCCCTATTTCATTTTCTGTCCGATTGAATGGTTTTTCCCAATAGCTTTTTGTTTTTTGACCTTGAACATCCCCCGTGCTTATCAGTATCCTTAGACAAGTGCATCTGGTTTAAATTTCGTTGCTTTCTTAGAAGCAGTCTGTGAGACCGCACCTCCGCTTCAGTGGTACAATTTTCGGCAGTAGTAGACATGGCTCTGAACGACAGAACCCGCGGATATAGGTTCATTTCATCTTATCTGCGTTATGTGGAAGAGATGCAAAATATTCTAGATTAGATTTAGAGATGTTTGAAAGGTTCACAAACATTACGCAATGATGTTCTAGGGACAATGAAGGATGAATTATTCCTCGAAATACGACACAAAATACTAATAGTTAAAGGGCTGTCAAAGATTTCCCGTAACGTGATATAACCAATTTTCTGGTACTAAAATGTTCTGTATATATTAAAAAACTAAAATGAAAGCATTAATAAATAATAGATTAATTTTTACTACGAGTAAATTTACTGCAGCACATGATTTTCTCGAAAAATCTTAAGACTCTAGCAAAAATTGCTCGGAAAAGGTATAGTTCAATTCAAAATTCAAAAATGTTTTTTCCCCATGCTAATAAAAGTTCAAAGAACATCTGTGGGAAATTAGAGGAATATATCATAATTACACGATTTTTTTTAAATTTGTAAGTAGAGCGGTTTTTAAGACCTCACGTCCCCTGTTACGTCCTACTTTTTCACCTCCCCTGTTAAAACCTTTCCTCCTTTTTTTGCCTCTTTCAGGCCTTATTTTTCTCAAAAATCGGAAAAAAATACGATTTTTTAAAATTTTCGGTTTCCAATTTCTTACTTGTTCTATTTTTTCACCTTGAATCTTCGTCCTCCGCGATATCTGCCAAAAACGTACGTTTTGGAATCATGCCAACGACGTCACACACGTTCTGCGCCGAAAGTTGCATGCCTCGTTTGAGATTTCAATCTTTTTGCATCCTACGAGTATTTCAATTATTTTTAATGTTGGGGTGGTTTTTTTACTATATGCTACCTTATATCTGCTTATGTTATTCATCACTTCAGTAATATTTTTTTTTATTTCTTTAATTTATTAGAAAAAATACAAAAGGCAATTAAAAAACGTGGCTTAGCATCCACAGTCTCGAATTTATTGAAACTTGGCATGGTTACTTTTTTTGTGTATTTATGAAAGTGTAAAAAATATTTATGGTGAATCGCAAATGGTTTAGGCTTATTAAAAGTTTTGAGTTCATGTTTAAATGAGGCAGCTGCAAGTTGTTCTTTTGATTCCGAAATCATATTGGGACGTTTTTAAAAACAAATTTTGGGTTCCAATGCTAGAAAAAAGATAACCAATCCTTTATATACAAATATATTTATTTATTTTCAATACTTACTATGAAAAGTATGTTCTACCACATAAAGAAATTTTAGATTTTTCTCTGTTGTAAATTTTTACTTTACAAACAGACCTAATTTTAAAATTTATGTTCTCACTCATTTAACACTATAAACTCAAATGCTTTTAATGAAAAAAATGTATTTTTCTCTAAAAAATGAGATGTTGACACTATTGTGTGATGCAGCCAAGATTGACCTCTGGCTCCCGAAACCAAGGACTCAGGGTTTAGGAATTGTTGCCTCTTTTTCAAAATGTAGATTTATTTTGGAATAAACATTCTTGCAAAAAATGGCACAGTGCAGCAAATTGCACAAAATTATTACTTATGCTTAATTAAATACGTATTACTATTAAAACTGGTAAATTAGCCATTTTTTGTTGAATATTTGAATATCATGGCTTCCAGGTTCTATTTTGATGCGGTTTTCAATATCATCCCTTTCACAAAATTTTTTGGATTTCCTCCTTTTTGCTCTCTGACCACTCTCATCCCTGTTATTAAAAATATTTATGGTTTCTATATTAAAAAATAAAAGGGGCTAAATAGGCATACATTTAAAATATTAATATAATTTTTGAAAAAGGAATGTTTTTGGATAATGATAGAAACATAAGTTTCCTGACTTTAAAACAGTAGTTTTCACTTCATTTTGCTCCATGTTTGTTGTTTTTTTCCCACCTGCCCCTGAATACTTTTTTATTTGTGCTCCAAAACAGTTAGTTGTGTTTTGCTCCACATTCTCTTTTCTCTTTCTACCCCAGAACTATTTCTTGCTCAAACCTTCACCAGAGTAGTAAGTCTTTTCTGCTACAGCTAAAGCAATATTTTCCTTGCTCCACCTTGACCAAAACAGCTATAAGGCTGCTCCATAATGATATTCATTCTGTCTTATTTTTGTTCTTCTTGATTAGAACTCAAATCATATATCAATAATAACTCATTGTAATGAGTGAAAATTATGCTACAGCCCCAAAAGGCTGATACTTGACCTTGAATTTCTTGCGGGATTCACTGAAAGGGGTGTGTTGTTGGCTCTGAGTTAAATTGGGTCCAAATTAGTACTGACAAGACTTCCGTTTATCCCGAAATTCAACAAGGGAGGAGGATCACTCTAAAAGTCACACAACTTCTTTTTTGGGGAACTAGGGTTGCTAGGTTTGGCTAATATTAGCTGTTTTGGCTATTTTTGGTTTTGCAGGTCTAGGAATTAACAAGAAGTTCCGTCTAGAACTAGACAACCTACTTTCCCGTATACCCATACTACTTTCTAGTACCTGATCAATATTCTCAAAAATAGCTAAAATCGCAAATTTTTTCAAACATATTTTTTTAATATTTTAAGCTGATTTCTAGGAATAAAATATTCCTTACTTTTCTTTAAAAAAAACGAACAAATAAAATAGCAGCACCTTTTAAACAAAGCAGCTATTTCACTTCTTTCCATTTAAAAAAAAAATATTTAACAGCTTTCAAAACGAAAAAATAATAATTAAAATTAATAAGCTCATTAAAATAAATACATCATATATAAAAAAATCGTTTCTTTTTCCCCTGTTGCCAAAAATAATTTTTTAAACAAATTAATGCACTTACCAAAATAAATAAAAACAATAAAATGTCAACTTAAAGAAATAATTCATTGTCAAAAAAAAAAAAATCGTCTGTGCATATCTTTAACATAAATGACTTCGAGTTTATTCGCCGAAAACTGTATACCTAAATTAAAACTTTAGCGTGAAAATAAAAACAAGTCATATCAACAATAATTATTTCATTGTTAAAACCACAGCAGCGGAGTCGGAGTCAATCTCATTTTGGGATAAAAGAGTAGGAGCCGAATATACAAGAATCGGAGTCGGTCATTTGTCCTCCGTGTATAAATGTTTGCCAAAGCTACGAAGTCAGAGTCGAAGTCGGGGATCAGAGTCTGATTAATTGTTGGGCACAGGAGTCAGAGTCGGAGTCAGGTGCCCCTAAATTCTCGGAGTCAGAGTCGGGAGTAAGTCGTTAAGAGCTACTTCCAACAAAGTTTGTTTGAAGTAAATCCGCCTTTAAGTTCGGAATCTATATTGACTTCCAGTTTCCCTTAGGAGCCCAAATGTTAAGAGATTTGAACTGTTCAAAATTGAACGAAAACTTGTTCAAATCAAAAAGATATTTTCGATACATGTTTTTCATCAAAAGCTTTTCCCTACAAAGTTTGTTTGGAGCCACTTTGCTTCTAAGTTTTTTTTGAACTGTTCAAAATTTAACGAAAAATTGTTATGGGATGAATTATGGGGAAAATGAATTATGGGAATAAGATGTCCTCTCCGAGATCTTTCTAACAAAAAAAAATTTGTTCGAATCGGACTATTCATTCAAAAGTTATTAGGGGGGGGACAGACAGACTGACAGACATTTTTCCCCATCTCAATACCCTACTTTCCAATTTTAAATTTTTCAATATTTATCCAACTATTTTATTTATTTTTGACTTTTTTTTGTTTTTCGGGATATTTTTGAGATGTATTAAGCTTTTTTTCATGCTTTTTTTCTTCTTTCTCTTATTTTTACTGGGAATGTAGGCTAAAAAGCATCGGCTAAACCAATCTATTTAAATTTTGAATCGATAAATCTTGCACCTAAAAACACAGGAAATGTCTTATAAGTATTTTAGTATGGCTGTAATTGATGTAGAAGGAGGAGGGGTTTTTTCTGGTAGGTTGGCTATTTATAGCTTCTTTCAGAAAGAGATTTGGCTTGTTTTCCTAAACCGTAACTCAGGGAGGAACACTGTTTTGTCATTGTGTGGGTTTTTATTTTCTACAAATCTTGAGGGGAGTCAGTACCCTTCGTCAATGCCTCCGAAAATTCGATTTTTTAATTTTTATATATTTTGAAACTCCGTTTCAATACCTTTGTAATGATACAAACTTGTTAATTGTGTTCATATTAGAAGTAAATTAAAATAAGCTTTAAAAACATGTAAACCTATTTTGATGAGGTATGAATTTCCCCTTTAAATTGCAGGTACTCGAAATGGTATTTTTGAAACTAAATGTTCCTTTTTCTCAGAAACTAAATTGTGTTAGGCTTTGAAATTTTTACCACCTATTACATACATCCAATTGTATACACTGAGGTAAAAAATTTTCTCATATTCGAAAAATATTTTTATAGAGCTGATTTCGTGTTGCAAAATGGCGTTTATTGAAAAAAAATACAGTGACTTACACATTAGAATTTTTTTGAAAAAATCTAGAATTCTTTCTGTAAAATTTTACTTCAGTACAGTGCCCGCCACTAATAAAATCACTGGATTATAAAATCAGCCGCTTTATAGAATCAAATCTGGAAGAACAGAATCATTTCTATATCAAAACATGTTAGGTTTATCCTTTAATAAAATCATCCTCGCCGTTTTATAAAATCAAACTTTTGAAGAGCATATGTTAATTCTTCTCTGAATAGAACCAGGATTTTATTTTTTCTTCCAAGAATTTAAAACATTGCAGTACTATAAAATAACGAAGTCCACATAAACAAAAACAAAACAAAAAAAAGTGAAGGTTGTACGTTTTTTTTTGGGGGGGGGGGAGTTGAATTAAAAAAAAAAGAAGAAGAAGAATGAAGCAGTCTCAAGAGAATCGTTTCAGAGCCATATATTTAGTTGGTGCTGCCTGTTTCCACTTCGCAGAACTGTTTCGACGTTCAGCCCTGCTCACTCACCACTGAGTCAATCAGTTCGTGCTCATTCAGCTATCTACAGGGGTTAACAGTTCATTTTTACAATTGATTTAAAACTGTTAGCTAGCAAGTCATGACGACTTGAGTGTGAAAGATTAATTCGAAATTTTGAATTAGTGTGACAAGCTTCCTAAATGTAGTTAGTGTGATGCTACAATTAAATTAGGGATTTATCAATCTTTACTTTCAAATTCTCTTATTCAAACAACAAGAAGTCAATATTTTAAGACCCTTGAGAAATTTTAAAAATGTACCTTATGTAAGTTAAAGTGTCAACTGTATTTTGCAACTGAACTAAAATAATACAATACAACTAGACTAAAAATAAAATACAACTAATCGTAATTTATTTCTTTTTTAGAGTATTTATACTTAAAAACCTTTTATTTTTTTCAGTGCATGAGTGCCGGTTTATAAAATCGGCCGCTTTATAAAATCAAATGTCCTCAGAACGAATGTGATTTTAATAAGCGGCGGGCACTGTATAGAGAAAAGAGTATATTTAAGGTACAGAAAAAAAAAATCATAATTATATCTTTAATAGATTTTTAGAAAAAGGTACATGAACCTGTGCAAATTAACATTATAGGGGGTACTGACTCCCTTTAAGCATATCATTGTTGACACACTGTAATCTTTATCTGTTATATCATTTAAACTCAATGTGCATTATGCATGTAATCTAATCTTCTTTCTTTTTCTTCTTTGCAGGAAATAGACATCTCGTGAGCTGGTCGGAAATGCTTTGTAATTAGTCTGGAAATGGTATTTTCCTATTTTGTTTGGGATTGTCTGAGGTGTATAAGGAAAATGCTTAAACAATCTGGTAATTTTAAATTTGATTGAACAAATGAAAAGGCCTTGTAACAATTTGCTGCTCCATGAATTATGCATTTTTTACTGGTCAAGTCTAAGAATTGTATTTTAAATTTTGTCTGCTGTGCAAGTATTTTTAATGTGTCTGATATTTTAGACAATGTATGTTGTAAATGGACAGTATATTTTGTAAGTAATAAATATTTTATTTATTCCTGAAATTATTTGGGAAATAGTTTCGTCTTTTATTTCTTACAGTGGACATCGTATTGATAGACTAAAATAATGGGAAAATATTAAAAAATATAATGGGAAAAAATGTTTTAATTTTTTTTTCCTGCATAAAATCTTTTGTATTCATGAATTCTTAACTAGCCCTTTTTTAGATCAGTTTTGAATAAAGTAATCAATTTGACTTTTTTGTAAAATACTATACTTCATTGTGCTAAATAGCATGAAGGTACAGGGTGTCGATAAAAGAACTTTGAAGCTTTTAAAATTCAATCAAACTTAATGTAGTACTAGCTGCTTCGCCCGGCTTTGCACGGTCCACCTCGAAAATAAAAGTTATGTCAAGTGACGCGAGTTCAACACTCGGGCTTGAACCAAAAAAAAAAAATCAGTGAAATTTTGCAGCAGATTGCTGAAAAAAACCCAAAAAGTAAACATTTTAAATTTTTTTATTACAGGAAAAGTCTCAAAACAAAAAAAAGAATTTTACCTGTCCATATTCAAGAAAAAAACGGCAACAGATCTTTTATCTAAATGTTTTTCTTCACGCTATACATTTTAATAAAAGCATTGTTGTGGAAAGTTGAAATGAAGCACTGAATAATAATTTGAATGGAGGAAAGCCTTCGAAAAATAGGGAATTTATGTCGAAATCTAAGTGTCATAATTAATAGTTTTTAATTGATATCTCCGCTAATTATTATTGAAGGATTATGTTAAATAGCCAAACATGACGAATCCATCAATACCTGGTTCGATGGTCAGTTCACTGTCGTGCGGGAGAAGAAGCTTGGATATACATAGGTACATACGCTCAGTTTTTA
Organism: Uloborus diversus; assembly: GCF_026930045.1. Taxonomy (NCBI): domain Eukaryota; kingdom Metazoa; phylum Arthropoda; class Arachnida; order Araneae; family Uloboridae; genus Uloborus; species Uloborus diversus. The sequence continues at coordinate 2,844,522 of NW_026557765.1, forward strand.
TATAAGATTACATGAAGGGGATCGTTGAAAACTCCTTCAAAGCATTTCAAATGAACCAGGGTTGAGCGATTCAAATCAACCTGATTTAAATCAGTTGATTTTTTTTTAATTAGATTGGATGTTAGGAGTTTAATTATTCATTTAAAAATTAACTTATCACCCAATCCTTTTCAACTTCCATTAAATCAAAACAGAGGAATGAAATATGCATATTAATAAGACGAGAATTCTAAACAAACAAAAAAAAAGTGCTTTTTATTTTTAACGGGAAAAACATTGCTATTGTTAATGGAGTTTTTTCAGTCTTATTAAACAAATAAAACCAACTATGAAACAAAAATGTTTCCTAACAAATTAGCAGACTCAACACATTTCATGTTATTGTTGTTCATTTTTTCATACAAATAATTAATGCCTGAAATAATTTAAAAGGCTAGGTGTATGCAAGTAACAAGGAGGAGTAGAAATATAGTCTTAGGTGAATGAAAAATAGGCGGTAAGAAAAATTAGGGACATTTTTAGTTTAATAGGGGAAGAGTCAAGAAAAATGATATGGCTCATCATGTGGCCACACTGTTGATATCAGGGGGCTAAAATTCAATTTCTTTAGCATTCTGATATGTTGTAAAAGTTTGTGTTTGAAGTGTTGGGTTCATTTTTAAATTTGTTAATAAGCAATTCTTTTTCATGAAAAATTGAACCTTCCTTGGGCAGGAGGGAATTTGAAAAATTTCTGCATGTGTCAGCCTGCACTAAATTTTAGCCCTTGGATATGTAATTTAGGATAATGGTTAAATGTCTGTGTAATTAATGTTTACTTCAATTATATACTAAAAACTAAGCTACTAAAGTAAATACCATTAAATTATTGCTCTTTGTCAGGTAGTGAAATCTATTCAAGCATGTTTTTTTTTTTTTTTTTTTTTTTTTTTTGAAAAAAATTAAGAATTGACCTTTTTGTTTTTTAACATTAACTTCATGTATCTGTACCATATTTTAGGACTGCATGATGCTCTTTCCTGCAGGATTTACCCCAAAAATTCTGGTACATTCTTACAACCAAAGTTAAAATGTACTGTACAGTTCTAAATTTAAAATTGACTCCAGTTTTAGAATTGTCGTGGAAAAGAAGAAACTTTAGATCACGATTTTCACTGAGTTTTAATTAACTGTTTGATTTTTTTGTAAACAATTGTGATTCTTGAATCTGGCTTTGCAGTTTAATGATTAGGGTTGGCAGATTTTTGCCGAAGGGGGAAGGAAACTAAAAACTGTCCTGGCAAAATACCTTTTTGTCAAAGTGGCAGAAATAGTTCGATTTAATTACAGTGATGTTACTAATTTTTACTTGTTTTTTTAACTTTGAATATTCAATGCATCATTGAGAGAGAGAAGCAGAATTCTAAATGCTAAGTTTGTACTCTCTCAGTAAACTGCTTTTTTGTTGAATACAATGAGTAGAATAAAGGGGAGGGTAAGTAACAATTAAATAACTCGCTCAGGGGCTCCCTGAACTAAAATTTTTGAGAGGAAGAAAATTCTCAATTTGAATAATGAAATTCTAAATTTTACTGAATAAAATATGAGGATGCACACATATCGCACCCTGGCAATGAAAATGACACGACTCAAAGAAGGAAAGAAAAAAAACAGCATTAGAGGAAAAACAAAATTTTAGGCAATCTTAGTTTTCTACCCCCCGACACACACAGGAAGGGGGTTATAAGTTTGACGTGTCTGTGTGTATCTATCTGTGGCACTCTTAGTGCCTAAACGGATGGACCGACTTTGAAAAAAAAAATATGTTCGAAAGGAGAGTTGATAGAGAGTGTTCTTAGCTAAGTTGCGTCTTAGGATGACAATTAACGAAGATATTAATCAAAAACTTCTAAAAGGTTTTTCGCAAATTTTGCAGTGAAAACATAGTTAAAAGTTTAATACCAAAATTAAGAGAATTCTTCCTATACGTCTAATAGAATGTGTTTAGAACTTCCATGATTCATAGAATTCGAATTATAACGTTTTTTAAAGCAGATTTTAATAACGGCTAAGCCTTTATTCACGCGGTTGATAGCTGAATTTATTGTTGACGACAAGGAAATAAAAAGCAATGATTTAAAATTTTTATCTTTTGCCAGTTTCTATTTAATAGCAAATAAAATATTTGACATTGGTTTTCAATAATATAAGGCTTTTAAAAGAATTTTCAATTTTCCCTCTTGATTCTACAGTTGCGACTCAGCCGGGGGTTTCTGAAAATTTTAATTTTACCGTTGCTTCTAAGTGATTTAGTTTCAAATATTACATTGCACTATTGTGATGTTTACTGGTTAGTTTTGTTGTCAAAATTAAAAATGCATATTTCAAGTTTGCGGGGGAAAGAAAATTTCATGATGGTATATCTATTGGTTATATCTTTTTTACTCCAACCACAAGTTATGTAAACTGACTTTATGCACATTTTATGGAAAGAGAGCATTAAATGTTGATTTTAAATCAATAGCTAGTGCATCTTTTCAAAACATTAAGTTGTGTCTCTTTCGTTGCTGGGTTGAAAAACTTAATTTCAATGATGGGTAGTACGAAAAGGTGCCATTGGTAGAGCAAGGTGCACATAAAAAAATGAATTTTTTCTGACAATTTCTTGATCTGCCGCAATTGGATTGAAGTTTGGACTAAAGGCTGTTTTTCGATGTTTTTAGCAAAATTAGTAAAAAGATTATATATTTTTCAATAATGGATAGTGCAGAAAAGGTGCTGTAGGTGGCATTCAATTCCCATTAAAAGTTTGAAGTGTGTGGTATAATGACTTCCGTTGCCACAAATCCATAGCAGTTTACATTTAAATGTTTTTATTAAATTCTGTTAAAATTTTATTTTTGCCATATTTATCCAAAATAATTATGTTTGTCAAATATGGTGCATTTTTTAGATGCTTAATGTATAATAAATTGAATACTTATTGCTTACATTTTTTTAATGTGAAATATGCTATTACAAAAATTAGTGCAACTCTCTGCTTTGCGTTCGAAACCAATGGGACTAATTCAGAATACGCTCTTAATCACTGGTAAATCTCTTAAAATAAAAACAAAGTTACTAGTCGGGTGAAACGGCATTCCCGTAAAAATAGGAAAAAAGGTTTTTAGTTATAATTTAAATGCCATTATATATTTAAAATTACAAATCTTATAAAAATTACGAAAAAATTTAAAAACCAATATGCATTATTCTCAAATGTTGTTATTTTTGAGTTTGAAAGCAAACAATTCATATCTTGCTTTTCCAACAGGTGTAACGAATAATGATTTTTTTCACCCTACAATTTCTAATAAAATTAATGATGTAGAAAAATTTGAAATTGTATATGTTAACAACTTTTTTTATGAATGAAACAGGACCCTAGTTATAAAAGAAATAGATTTGATGCTGATTTCATTTTCAAATGATAAGTTGATTTTTTACAATTCTGTGTGAAACTGTCTGAATGTATAATCTGCCTGCAGTCAAAGATGGTTCAACAGTAACTGTATGTATGAATGTTGTGGTGCATGTTTTACATAAGCCATTGACCTAGAATTTTCTTTTTACCTACCTGGAAAAGTGTGGGAATTTGTTTGGCTATTTGAGTATGAAACCTGCAGGGGTAAAAGTAGTTCTATATTTTCAAAAAACAATCATGAAAAGTGTCCTATATTTCCATAGTTTGTTGTATATATTTTTAGAAGATGACCTTTGAAAAACCATTAGGTCATTTGATTCACGCTTTTTTTCAAGACTTGACAAAAGATAATTCAAGACTGCTTAAAAAAGGAGATACTTGTATATACAGTTGGCTCTCTGTTTAACGACGCTCTATTTAACGACTTTCTCTATTTAACGGCGGCTTTTCACGCTCCCAGACGGTCCCCTATAGTGTTAAAATCATTCTATTTAAGGACACTTTCTACTTAAGGACGATTTTTTGTGGTCCCATGAAAGTCGTTAAACAAAGAGCATACTGTATATTTTTAGAAGATGACCTTTGAAAAACCATTAGGTCATTTGATTCACGCTTTTTTTCAAGACTTGACAAAAGATAATTCAAGACTGCTTAAAAAAGGAGATACTTGTATATACAGTTGGCTCTCTGTTTAACGACGCTATATTTAACGACTTTCTCTATTTAACGGCGGCTTTTCACGCTCCCAGACGGTCCCCTATAGTGTTAAAATCATTCTATTTAAGGACACTTTCTACTTAAGGACGATTTTTTGTGGTCCCATGAAAGTCGTTAAACAAAGAGCATACTGTATATATTGGGATTTTAAACTTGGAAAGCCAAGGAATTTCTGTTGGCACCTGGCTGTTTAAATTTATAAGTGTGGAGTATTTTTGATAATATTTAAAAACTGTTAAGAGAAAACTTCTGTGATACATATTTCATGACAAGCGCTCCAAGCTATTGAAAAAATACCTTTTCAATGAATCGGCACTAACATCCAAATGTGGGGAAGATTCAGTAGATATAGTATAATTAAAAAAAGCCTTTTTGAAAACCTAAAAAAAAAATGAACTCTCCCTGGATTCAAAATTTGAATTTCTTGCTAAGTTATTTTGCATCATTGTGACACTATTTTTAACAGAATTTGTTATTGAAAAATAGGCTTTTCAGAAATGTAAAAAAAAAAAGTTTCATTCTGTTATTAGAAAGGAACCTTCCAAAGGTTTATCACCATCTGAAAAATACCTTAATAATACAATAATTGTAGTTAGCGTTATGTTAAATGTAAAGTCATGCAGTGTGGGACAAAAATATATATATATATTTTTTTTTTTGGATTGCAAAATTTCAACGCAATTTGTGATAATCTGTCGTCTTTCATGCGTTTTGAATTGCAAACTGCGATGCTATACCACTTACAGTGACTCCCAAAAGTGTTCGTACCCCTACGACTTTCAATGAAATAGGCCCCTATGCATTGGTTAAAATTAATATTTCGGAATAGGTATTTAATTATAATATCTATGATCTATTTTTAACAAAACTTCACAAAAATGTTTAATAAAACATTAAAACTTAATTTTTTAAAAACCAAAAAGTGCCGGAAATTTTATTTCACAAAAGTCTTTGTACACTTTGAAAAAATGCCAAAGAATTAGTAAATAATCTAACTTTTTACAAAATTATTTAGTGGAATATCATGCAGTACCAACAACAGCTTTTAAACGTCTGGGTTTTTCTGGATTTCATTGTTTTTTCTTTCTTTTTTTATGCAATTTCTCAATAAGTGTTCAGCCGCACTTCGGGTCTTGCTGTTCCTAGTTCGCTTTTCGTTTCAATGGTGTATTTTCGTAATCTAGCCACCAGATATCTCCAAATATGTTCCATTAAGTTTAAACCTGCCGATTGAAGAAATATTTCTAAGTTTGACAATTTTTGAGGCACCAAATGCAAACTTCTTATCGTTATCTTGATAATACAAAGCTGTTTCCGATTGCCAAATTTTGGGCTAATAGTTTAAAATTGTTTTTTGAAATATTTAACTGAACAGCATAATTCATTATTTCATCAAAAAATTCTAAATTTCCAAGTCCTGATGCTGTTATGCACCCTCACACAAGAACACCTTCACACTCCTATAACTGATCCAGCTAAGTTAAGATTAAATTCCTCATTTTTTCTTCTATTGACAATTATACAACAATTTAACCCAAAATATTGAATTTATTTTCATCTATAAGTACGCCCTTGTTCCAAAACGTTTCGAGCTTATTTATCATTGATTTTACGACGGAAAGCGTAAGTTTACTGTTACAAGAAAATTTCTGCGGGAAGAGGTCTCCTTTAATCCAACTAATTGGAGAACTTGGCGAACAATTTTAGGTGAAAATTAAACATAAAATGTTTCATTCAATTCTGTAGAAACTTTTTCAGCGCTCAAATGTGTATTTTTCATAATTTTTTTAACTGTAAACCTCTGATCACGCTTTGTTAACTTGGCCAGTTGTCCTTTTACTTAAATTGTTTTCGATCCGATTTTTGTCTTTAAAGCATTTTATCAAGCACTTCACTATAGAATGGTATTGATCAACTAATTTAGAGACATTTCAAACCAATTTATGGCTACTGTGAGGGAAAAAAATTAAATTTCAAATCGTGTTTGTTGTTTTCTACACATACCTGCCATTTTAAAATAATAAGCAGAATATTAGGGAATAAATAAACAAAAAATTAAAGGCAAATGACTTGACAGTGTCATTACAATGCAAAAAAAAAAAAAAAAAAAAACACATATAATTTTAATCATGAATTTATTTGAAAATAATTCAGTGTACGATGACTTTTGTGGCGTATTTTTTCTCTGTCTCATTGTATTTTGACAAATTTCAAAAATAAAATTTGGCAATATTTTGAAAAAAACTACAAGGTTTTATTCAGAATTGGAATAGGAATGGTGGGAAAAAAAATTGGACTTCATATTCGAATTCAGTTTTGCGTTATTTTGGTTTTACAAAAAAATTTCAAGGTGTACGAACACTTTTGGGAGCCACTGTATTTCCTCTGTTGATGTCATATTATTTAAATTTTGTTTAAAAATATTTTTACATGAGTAAACAGGTTTTTTTTTTTTAGTTATTCTGCCAACTTAGGAAGCTCATTCTAGATATAAGTTATAATTTTTATTTCGGTTTTTTTTACTGTATGCAGTATGATTAATTGAAATCATCGACAGTTAGTGCAGGGATAAACTAAAGAATATTTGTCCTATATTTTTCGTGGAGAATGTCCTATATGTTAGGAGTTGACCACTTCTGCTTCTGAACCTGTTTAAAGTGGGGGGGGGGGAGATCAATTGCCCACATGCCTTTGGAAAAACAATATTTTTACAAATAAGTGGGCAACTGTGTTTGTTGTTTTTCGATAAAATTTACACTGAGTACGCCCCCCCCCCCCCCTCTCAAAAGAATCTGAAGTGACGGCCCTGTTTAAAAACTTAAGCTTTTCATTCAATATACAGTCAACTCACAAAAACTCGAATCCTTATAACTCTAATAATCCTTAATCTCAAAGTTTCCGAAGGATCCCAAGTTCTTGAGAAGGCTGTGGGAACTTCTCATAACTGGAACTACAAATAGTTCGAAGGTTTAAGTTGATCCCTACTGATTAAGAGAATTGACTGTATGTATATGTTTGACATTGCCAAAATACCAGAAGGTGTCAGAAATAGAATGAATGGCATTATTTAACAGGGTTCGTACGCCCTTGAAAAACCTTGAAAAGTGCTTGAAAAAAGAAAGTTCATTTTCAAGTGCTTGAAAACCTTGAAAAAGTTTTAAAACCTTGAAAAAGTTTCTTAGTGCTTAAATTCTCTCAAAAATCAACGAATTGTGCTTAGAAGTTTTAAAAAAGTATTTCACCAATGCGATTTTCTGAACATGTGTTCAGTATGCAACATCGCGAAAAATTGCTTCCGTGTTTGGGATTTCAATCCTTTTGCATCTTGTAAATATTTTGATGTTTTTTACAACCGAAAGATATTTTGACATATGGTACCTTAGATTAGTTTATTTTTTGTTTAATTTCATTAATTAACAAAGAAATTAATTTCGAAACCATGACAACATTGAACTTACTCGGGTTTCGCGGAAAATTGCTCTTGTGTTTGAAATTTCAATCTTTTTGCATCCTGCAAATATTTAAATATTTTGGCTAATCAAATGTTAGTTTCGCATATGCTACCTTAGATTAGTATATTTTTTGTTTAATTTTAATGAAAAACAAATAAATTTATTTCATGGGAAACATGCCACGTCGAACGAACTCGGACTTTGCGAAAAATTGCTTCTCGTGTTTGAAATTTCAATCTTTTTGCATCTTGCAAATATTTAAATATATTCACTAATCGGATGTTATTTTCATATTTGCTACCGTAGATTAGCATATTTTATGTTTAATTTCAGTAAAATATAAGTTTATTTTATGGGAAACATGACAACATTAAACTTAATTCGCGAAAATTTGCTTCCCTTGTTTGAGATTTCAATCCTTTTGCATTTTGTAAATATTTTTATATTTTTGGCAATTAGTAGTTATTTTGACACTGCTACATCAGATTAGCTTATTTTATTTTTTTATTTTAATAACTAAAGAGTTAAAGAATTTATTACCTTGGTCTTGTTTAATTATTTGCTTATTTATTTTTGCAATTTTGAATGATTATCTTTACCTAATTTTTGGCCATAACAGATTTAAAAAAAAAAAAAAACTTAAATTTCAGCAGTTGAGCACCTAACAAATTAACTTAAAGTTTGTATTTTAAATATAAAGTTGATAATATATAATTTTATTTATAAGTACATCATTTTTTTATGTCTGCTAAAATAAATAAGGTGTATAACAGGGGTGGTTGTGTTATGATTATTCACTTGAAATTCGGTAGTGATCGTTTTTATGCTTTTACCTCCCTATATCTCCGATTTTCCCCTTTTCCTCAAATGTTCAAAATTACTACTTTATTACGGTTGTGGGTACTTGGAGCTTACTGAAAGAGGCTTTAATCAGCAAAGGGTAGATAGCTTAAGGAGGGTCTTTCATCTTCATTTGGATCTAATAAATTGACCAGTACCAGCCTAGCTAGGCCCAGTGCCTGTTGCTGGTTATCAACAGGCACTGGGCATGGTATTTCTATGCAGAATATTTTGACTTAATAAACTATTTTATGAATTGTATGCATAGCAAAAGTTATTGTTGTACATATGTATATTCAAGTAATAGGGGTCTTAGTTTTAAAAATTATCCCCCCCCCCCGCCCCATTTTGCTCTTTGAAACTTTCAGGTAATTTTTTATGAACTCACAAATCACAATTACACCTGAATATTATTATTATTGCCTTTCTAAATTTAAATTCTAATTTCGACAATAACCCATTTTTTCCCAAAATAAAACTACTTTTGTCATCATACATGTCAACTTCTTTTGAATCTTTTCAATTTCGAAATATGGCTCTATAAATCTGAACTTGCACATTTATTGTCTATTGCAAGTTAATCAATAAAAGCTGAATAGGCTCAAGTTTGCATTCAGAGTATTTATCACTGCTTAAGCTGCTTTTGTATATTTTGAGGTGTAGAGACTGGACTGTGGACTTTCATAAACTTTTCTTACTTCCTAATTTTTAAATTTACTCGAGGACAGTTGAAATGCCTTATTGGCTGAACAGCTAATAAATACATACAAATAATTGATTTGCATACTTAAACCACTGTATAGATATTGGAAATAAATCTTGAAACCGGGGGGGGGGGAGTGACTTCAAAAACTCCTCTCTGGCAATGCCATTGAACTATTTTAGTTTCTTCCCATAAAAGTTAAAAGCACTTATGAAAGGTTTTTTTTTAAAGTATTAATTTGCTGATTCTGGAAAATATACAAACCTCTGACTGCTGCAACCTTTGAAAAACCTCAAAATTAAACCTCTTGGTATCTGCTTCTCTTTATGATCGAACTTTTCAAACATTTTCAGAAAGACTTTCAACGCAGTAGATCTTTCATCAAAGCGTCTCTTGTTGTAGAAAAAACAATTTTGTTTTCCTATACTTTTTTGTATTATTGCCTTATTTCTATGTGTTTGTAGTAAATGAAATCTGCATACAATATTTTTAGTACAAATTTATGATATTGCCTTGAAAACAAAATTTTTTACCTGGAAAAGTACTTGAAAAGTGCTTGAATTTTTTTCTGCCTAAAGGGTATGAACCCTGTTTAATGCTATAATAAAAACACTGTTTTCTTTTTTTTATTTAAATTTGCAAGAAAAGTTACAAAATATCTACTGAAAACCTTTATTTTAGAAAAATACATTTAAAAATATAACACATAGTATACATGAAAGCAGAATACAAAAAAAAAAAAAACAATTGTTACTTGAAAGCATTCAACTAAATATCCATAATTAACTTTTGATCGAAAGAAACAAAGTTCATTTGTTAAGAAATAAAGTTCTTGAACAATGATCCACAAGAAACTGTAACAAAGAGAAATTATTAATAAATAAAATCAAGTTTAAATAGACATTAACTTTTAACACATTAGCTTTAAAACACGAGCACAAATAAATTTCTTCATTCAGTTTTGAAAGAACTAAGTATATTTTTCGCATTATTTTTTAGTGCAGCATACTCAAAAGGAGCACGATTACTGGAAAAACTTATCTGCAGTACACTTGCATATTACTTAGTGTAAACAACCTCCTTTACAAGATCCATGTTCACAGTCCTTTCTACATGAACAAACATTTTTTCAAGGTTCATTAACAACATTTACAGTTGCCTCAGCAAGAGCAACTTCCGGTTTCCTTGCAACTTTCCAACAGCACAACATCTATCATTTTCAGCACATTAGCAGCCACATTTGCCTTTGCAGGATCCATCAGCACCACGCTTGCAATCTTTTCCACAAGAGCAACTTCCTGCAGCCGTACAAGTTCCCTTGGAACAGCATTTGCAACTTTTTCCACAGGAGCAACCATCTTTGCTTTGGCAGGATCCATTTGCACAACATTTGCAATCTTTTCCACATGAGCAACTTTCTGCAGCCATGCAAGTTCCATCAGAACAACATTTACAGCTTTCTCCGCAGGAGCAGCCATCTTTGCTTTGGCAGGATCCATCAGCACAACACTTGCAATCTTTTCCACATGAGCAACTTCCTACAGCCTTGCAAGTTCCGTCAGAACAGCATTTGCAGCTTTTTCCACAGGAGCAACCATCTTTGCTTTGGCAGGATCCATCAGCACAACACTTGCAATCTTTTCCACAAGAGCAACTTCCTACAGCCTTGCAAGTTCCATCAGAACAGCATTTGCAGCTTTCTCCGCAGGAGCAGCCATCTTTGCTTTGGCAAGATCCATCAGCACAACACTTGCAATCTTTTCCACATGAGCAACTTCCTGCAGCCTTGCAGGTTCCGTCAGAACAGCATTTACAGCTTTTTCCACAGGAGCAGCCATCTTTGCTTTGGCAGGATCCATCAGCACAACACTTGCAATCTTTTCCACATGAGCAACTTTCCGCAGCCTTGCAAGTTCCATCAGAACAGCATTTGCAGCTTTCTCCGCAGGAGCAACCATCTTTGCTTTGGCAGGATCCATCAGCACAACACTTGCAATCTTTTCCACATGAGCAACTTCCTACAGCCTTGCAAGTTCCATCAGAACAGCATTTGCAGCTTTCTCCGCAGGAGCAGCCATCTTTGCTTTGGCAAGATCCATCAGCACAACACTTGCAATCTTTTCCACATGAGCAACTTCCTGCAGCCTTGCAGGTTCCATCGGAACAGCATTTACAGCTTTTTCCACAGGAGCAGCCATCTTTGCTTTGGCAGGATCCATCAGCACAACACTTGCAATCTTTTCCACATGAGCAACTTTCCGCAGCCTTGCAAGTTCCATCAGAACAGCATTTACAGCTTTCTCCGCAGGAGCAACCATCTTTGCTTTGGCAGGATCCATCCGCACAACACTTGCAATCTTTTCCACAAGAGCAACTTCCTACAGCCTTGCAAGTTCCGTTAGAACAGCATTTGCAGCTTTTTCCACAGGAGCAACCATCTTTGCTTTGGCAGGATCCATCCGCACAACACTTGCAATCTTTTCCACATGAGCAACTTCCTGCAGCCTTGCAGGTTCCGTCAGAACAGCATTTACAGCTTTTTCCACAAGAGCAACTTCCTACAGCCTTGCAAGTTCCATCAGAACAGCATTTGCAGCTTTCTCCGCAGGAGCAGCCATCTTTGCTTTGGCAGGATCCATCAGCACAACACTTGCAATCTTTTCCACATGAGCAACTTCCTGCAGCCTTGCAGGTTCCATCGGAACAGCATTTACAGCTTTCTCCGCAGGAGCAGCCATCTTTGCTTTGGCAGGATCCATCGGCACAACACTTGCAATCTTTTCCACATGAGCAACTTCCTGCTGCCTTGCAAGTTCGGTCAGCACAGCATCTGCAGTTTTCCCCACATGAGCAACTACCTTTGCTTTTGCAAGATCCTTTGGCGCAACATTTGCAACCTTCTCCACAAGAGCATTTTCCGGACTTGCAAGTTCCGTCAGCACAGCATTTGCAACTTTCTCCACAGGAGCACCCTCCTTTGCTTTTGCAGGAACCATCGGCACAGCAAGTGCAAGCTTCTCCACAGGAGCAGGTCCCTCGACTTTTACAGACATCATCGGCGCAGCAGGTGCAACTCTTTCCACATGAGCTTCTCACCGTTTTGCATCTTCCATCAGCACAACATTTGCAGGCGTCTCCACAAGAGCAAGCTCCCTTCTTTAGACAGGATCTGTCAGCGCAGCAGTTGCAGGCTTCTCCACAGGAGCAGGCTCCTTTGCTTTTACAGGAACCGTCAGCACAGCAAGTACAGGCATTGCTACAGGAGCAAGCTTCCTTGCTTATACATGATCTGTCAGCGCAGCAGTTGCAGGATTCTCCACAGGAGCAGGCTACTTTGTTTTTACAGGAACCATCAGCGCAGCAGTTACAAGCTTCTCCACAGGAACAAGTTCCTTTACTTTTACAAGAACCATCAGCGCAGCATTTACAGCTCTCTCTACAGGAGCAGGCACCTTTACTTGTACAGGAACCGTCAGTGCAGCACTTACAACTCTCTCCGCAGGAGCAGGATTTTGCCCCGAGTGCTTTATCACAACAGCTCTTGCTTTCTGTTCCACAAGCTTTCTTTTGTCTGCAGCATGGACATACTTCTTTTTGAGCCACAGCAGTAGGGTTGCAACAGTTGCAGCAATGACAATCATCTCCACAGCAGCAAGTCTTTTTAAAATCCATTTTTTTTTTTCTGAAAAGAGAAACAAGATTAAGAATTTGTAGTCAAGTGTTTAGCAAGTCACCTTCGTGTATCAATTTTAATGGAAATCTGAAGGGTATACTCTGGCATTTTAAATGTACGCAAAATCTTAACGTTCAACTAAATTTAGATTTTCATAAAAAATTTTCTCCCCTTAAACATAAGCTACTTATCGCGAAACCCTTTTATAGAAGCTTCAAGTAGCTCATATTTAGTAACTTCTATTCTTATAACCCTTTTTCAATCTCATTAGCAATCAAGTTATTATTGTTTTGAATACAATTATCGTTTATTTGTTTTCCTTTTCTTACTTTCTCGCATTAGTGATTTTTCTGTTTTGGAGAAAAATAATGCAAAATTTCTTGAAAGGAAGGAATTCCAAAAGTAGTTTTCTCTCCCCATCATTTTTCAATGTTCATTGTTTAAAAAACATATCCCTATTTTCTTTAATCATGCAGCAAAAATACTCAATATAATAGATTTTTTATGAATGTTTGTTAATTTTCACTAGGTAATTGCTGAAAACCTTTATCAGCTATAATTCCATAAGCAATTTTTCTACCATGCATTTGCATTGAACTGAGAAAATGAAAAGTAGTAGGAATCTAGGATTGGCATGTATTATACACAGGCCTGGATCTGCGTACCTGCAGTGCGGGGGAGGGGGCACGTCCTGAAGGGACTCAACGGCCCAAGGAATTGGGGGGGGGGACTAGTACTAAGGCTTATTAACGTTGCAAATAATACACTGCTGACCTCTGGGGAGGGGCCCTACAGATTTTATGGGTGAGGGGCCAAAATTATATAGCTCTGGGCCTGATCATACACATAGCCCCTGATTTTGAGCCATATTGGTAATTCTTATATGATAACGTGTGTAAATTTAAGGACTTTTGGTACAAGAAACCCCATTCTAACCTACGGTCTTGAAATTTGGTTTTGGTACCAAATTAAAGCTACCTACCACATTAGGTATCAAATTAGAGCATTCTACCTAGTCTTAATGGTTTTGGTACCAAATTAGAGCTTTCACCTCAAAACTTTTATTTCAATTTAGTTTTTTTTTTTTGTAATTATTTTTTTGCTTAAATTTTACATCATCTCAACTTTTTCTGTGCAAAAGGAAGTTAAATACTTCCAATTTTTTCAGGATATTATTGGAAGATATAAGGGTCTTGAATGTAGCAGAACTCCTAGGCTAAAATTCCATTCAAGTACGGAGGGCGCAGTATAGTGAAGTGTTTTGCTATGCTTAGAATTCCTCCTCCCCCCCCCCCCTCCCCAGCTGCTAAATGTGGTGCCGTTTTTCTTTTCTTTAAAAATAATTTTGTTGTGTATTTTAATAAAGTTTTTTTTTTTTTCTTTAAATAGGAGTGGGATTTTCCTAGCGGAAGATTTAACCACTTACGAACTTAAGAAAACTCCGCCACAGTTGGGGGGGGGGGAGGTTGTGAGCAAAGAGTAAAACCACCTTGTATGGTGGATTTTTTTTTCTTTTTTTAAGCTTTTAAATTGATGTCTTTGATCGAGTGAAACCTCAAAAAAAAAAAAAAAACAGGACTGTTTGCAAAGCTTCATAAGTCCATAATCCGCAGTTCTATGCTTACTTAAGTTCAATCTTGAAATAAATTAGTTCACTTTTTTTTTTTTTGGTGACGACCAGGCTCGTCGTTTAGGAGGACGAGAGGGTCATTCCTTTACCCCCTCCCCTTTCGGCTTTGGAAAGTTAATGTGGTATTTTCATTTAAATGGGCGTGGTTTTGCAGAGTTTTCTTTTTTTTTTCTTTTTTTGCATAATTTAGTGAGTACTATACCCTTTGCTCCCTCCCCCACCCCCCACCAAACACACGGGAAAAACTCGAAATGTCGGGTCTAGTGACAACTATGAAACTTGCCCCACTAAACCAAACTCACACCTACAATAATTAAAAGCTTTCAAAAACTGCTTTGTTTTTTACGGTTTAAAAGTGAAATAGATTGAAGAACAAAATTTTGGTTTCACAATGAAGTTCGGGCCTAAAGAGTTTTCAACACACGTTAACCCTTTTTTGATACCTCGCATAATTTAGAATTTATCATAAAAAACGGAATGAGGATTGCGGGAAATTTTAGGAACAAACATAGCACTCAAACCGGCCACGGCATACACTTTGCGTTAAGAGATATTTTTACAAGAGTAGCCTTTCGTGTGGTTTTTTTTTTTTTTTACTGCACTCAGTCCCGTTGGCAACGAATTTCAGACGCATGTCAAACAGATAAGTATGTTTGGATTGTATGTAATTTGGCAATCTGCCAAGTGAAAACGATTCCATCTGAATTAATCTAGCAGGGGAGAAGGGAAAATAACGATGGGATTTTGATGCACGCTTTTTACTTTCTTCTATATCTAATATATAGAAGAAAGTATTGGATTCGTGCAAATTTTCGAATTTCGAATTTTGACGGATTCGAACGTTTTGAGGTGTGCTGAGTCCATTTCGACCATTTTTGGAAAATGTCTGTGTGTGTGTGTGTGTATGTATGTGTGTGTGTGTGTATGTATGTATGTGTGTCACGTCTGTGTGTGACCAGTTTTTTGTGGCCGCTCTACAACAAAAACTACCCAATGAAATCGAACGAAATTTAGTACACATATGTGCCCCTATGTGAACTTGTGCCCATTAGTTTTTGGCGCGAATTCCTCCAAGGGGGGTGGAGCAATGGGACGTTTTTCGAGTTACGCGGGCTTGCTATTCCTCAGGAAGTAACTGGCGGAATCAAACAAAATTTGGTCCATATGTTGGTATTAACAGGAACAGGTGCTGATTCAATTTTGGTGTCAATAACTCAAACGGGGGTTGAGCTATAGAACGTTTTTTGTCGTCAGTTGTGACTGCTGTATCTCAAGAAATAATGAACGGAATGAAAGAAAAATTTATCGGCAAGTAGCCCTTAGTGGGTATAAGAACTGATTTTATTTTTGTGTCAACAGCTAAAAAGGAGGTAGCGCAATCACCCGTTCTTTTTTTCCATTTTGAGTGCCCTATCTCAAGAAGTAATGCTACGTTCTGGTTGAAATTTGGAATATATGTGAATCCATATGTAAACAGGCTTTGGTTCTATTTTGACGCCGATCGCTCCAAGAGGTGTTGATTTTTTTTTTTTTTTTGCGAATAAAAATAGCTTTATTAATGCAACAATAAGAAAGATAAATCGTAATAGATTGTCGTCTGCGTATTTCTCGTGATTTTAATTGTATGGAAATGATCGGAAATATTATCTCAATGATTTAAAATGTTTAACTGTTGCCATCTTATGTTTGTTAACAAATAAAATATTTGTAATTCATTCAAGCAAGGCTTTTAAAGTAACTTTCAATTTTCGCTCTTTGCTTTGCTTTTGCAATAATTCAGACATTGGGATGGTCGTCAAGTTTTTGCATGTGTAATTTTGTTTTTGTTGGGAATATTGCTTCCTCGTCAAGCATGGGGAGGGATCAGAAAAAAAAAAAAAGAAAAATATAGAAGAAAGTTTCGTGATGGCCACAACATACTAGTTTATAATGTAACTAGTGCCACATTCATTTATTGCATTCTCTAAAATAAAATAAGGGAAAACAAAAATAGTTACCATGGAAACAACAAAAAGAAAAGAAAATATTTTCATTTCGTTCAGGAACGTAAAAGCAAAATGGTAAGCTCAAAACTTTGTTGTGAATAAATAACTCAGTTAACTTTTGCTGTGAGAATATAGATCGAATATACTTTAGATTTAAAAAATGTTGCTGTGAGCAAATTTTCATTTTTACAAAACTAAGGCTAAATAATAGAGAGGCAAAAGTGCACATCGGTAGCAAATCAACTAACACCCCTATAAACTAATAAAGACGTCCATTTCCGCCTATAAACCGGATATCAGCCTTTCCATGTAATCGATGGTCAAATAGTAATCAATTTCTCTAATCAGTAATGTTGTTCTAACTAGTGCCAGTTCTAATCATTCATTGAAAGAGATTCTGTGACTACAAAATTTTATCTGGGTACTCAATTTCATTTAATCTACTGTGATAAACAAAGAATACAACACACCCTTCCTCTCACTCAGATAATAGAAATTAATCTTTTTCAATCGATTTAATTGAAATACAAGGTCACATTATTAGTAACAACGATAGTTAAAGTTAATCGACATATTGGAGATAAGACTTGCTTCTGGGGAAACTTTCAAGTTTCCTTGGCACGGGAGGCTTTGGCAAATTTTTGGCACTCCGAAAAATTTCCTTATTCTGCAAAGTTTTTTTTCTGGCGATTCGGCAAGTTTGGATACGGTATTGAAGCAGTGGCGTCGCCCGGGGGGGGGGGGAGGTCCGCCCCGAGTGTCATCCGTCTGGGGTGTGACACCCAAAGGGGAAATGCAGGTTTTTGAAAGTATGAAGCTGAAATGCATTTTTCAGACTACAATTTAAACATTTTCCATGGGGTAAACCCCTGGACCCCCCAAATTTGTTTTTTGTACAGAAACCCACTAAAATTTCGTTATTACACAAATGTAGTTGTTTCTGTAAATTTGCATAAATTTTATGTTTACATAAATTTAACTCTTTTTTTTCGTTTGTGGGTGGAGAGGGAGGACACCACAAATTACCGCCCAGGATGTCACCCATGCCAGGTACGTCATTGATTGAAGATTTGCATTTTTTGCCGGACTGTGTGCGCCACTGGGCGAAAGGAATCATTAAAAACTGCTCCGTTTTCAAATAATAAGCAATCAATTCGCGGCGGGGAGATTAGATACGATTTGAGAGCATATACCTTTATCTTGTAAACACAGCATATCTAGCCTCGTAAAAGGGTATTAGACAGTCGATAAGAAACACTCAATTCAACGACGTTTTTACAACTCGTGCTCATTTTTCCTGATGAAATATTGCTGAAATTATCGGCGAATTAATCGCCTTTTCTTGTGTCGCCGAAAACGACGTTTCCTTTGTATTTAACAAGTTTAGAATTGTATTGTTTCAAGTTGGGAGCTCCTCCCTCCTCCAGCTCTTGCACTTTTATAGAGTGTTCCGTTTTAATCTGCAAGACCTATTTTCGCAACCGTTAGTCCTAGATGCATACTTTCAATTGCAAAAGTGTTCAAAATCAGATGCAGAGTTTAGATATTGAAAGTTTGAAGCAAAAATATAAATGAGTCAAAAAATACGAAATTTAACTTTTTATACAGGTTCTAGGTCCCCTAACTTATATTTAGGGAAATAATCTCCATTGAAAAATATTACTAACACAAAAAAACTTGACATTTGTGCGGCCAAATCTCAAGAGATATTCGAGTTTTAAAATTTTAAGGGACCATGCAGAAGATAAAATTGGAACTTATCGCCCTTTCAGAGGAATGACAGGTCGTCGAAGTAAAAGAACTAAGTATTTATATTTTTCATTGCTATTCCAAAATAAATGCAAATATTATGCCATGTTACGCAAAAAACACACTAAAAAACCTCGAACAATTTGAAAAACCACACTATTTGCGCACATATAATTTTAAACCCTTGTTAGCCGTTATATATTTTCCCGCAAAAGGTGTTATTGACGGAGAATGTAAAGTGGTGTAAGTCGCAAAACGCTGCTTTTCATATCTCGGTGAATATTAGTCATGCTAATGTCAAACTTTTTATGTTGGAATTATTTTTCAATGGAGACTATTTTCCTAAATATAAGTTAGAGGACCTGGAGCCCGTATAAAAAGTTACATTTTGTATTTTTTGACTCATTTTTATTTTTGCTTCAAACTTTCAGTATCTTAACTCTGCATCTGATTTTGAACATTTTTGCAATTGGAAGTATGCATCTAGGACTAACGGTTGCGAAAATACAGGTCTTGCAGGTTAAAACGGAACACCCTGTATATATAGCAGGGATGCGCCGATTAATGGGCAGGGAAAATATTTTTAAATCTTTAAGTTAAACAAGAAACTAAGATGAATATCCTCATATAAATAACAGCCGATGATCGAGTTACACAGTGGTATGTAGCATGAAAGTGTACTGCCTAAAAAAGACAAACAATACAAAATGTGCGAAACACCGATTGAAATTAAATCTTACAGTTGACGTCTATTATAAAGAATCAAATCCGGGAACTTTTAAATAGTAAAGCAAGAAATAGTAAGAGAGAATAGTAATGGAGAAATTTTAGTATTCAAACTCATCATAATCATTAATCGGCCGATTATCAACACCCGATTAATCGGTAATCGGCCAATTAGCTTATCGGCAACAGTTCAAAAGTAAAGATTACAGTTTTAAAACACAGTAAAATGCCATTTTGAACATAGAAAATTTAACCAGTTAAAAGTATTACTAATTTTATTTACGAACTTTAAAATTTTGCATCATTGCAGTACATGCGAGGAATACCTCAAGAATTTGTTGGTCATATATATATTTTTTTTTTTGGCAATTTAATTTTTTAAGCTTTAAAAGACTTAAAAACCCCTTATAACTGCCTATTAAAAGAATGACAGATTTCCCACACCCCTTAACATTCTATGTCATGCAAAATAGCTTTTTTTCTGCATCAGATTAAGCTTGTTCCAATTTTCTCTGTTAATTATAGAACAGCAGATAAAGATTTCTAATTTGGTGAACATCCTAGGCTAAACTCAAGACACAAGCACGAAAAGTTCTTATTCTTTTCAGGTGGGAGCGGGGATTTTCATATTGTTGTAATCAGGGTTCGCCGATATAATATCAGTCAATATATATCACGATATATATCCGATATTTATTTTGAAAATATCATGATATTTTGGTATTTTCGATATTTATTTTTTCAACTACGGTATTTTGAATGGAAAATTTATATTAATCTTAGTAATATTGTTCATTTATTATGAAAAACAACCAAAAATTTACATTTACTACATTTTTATGATGTATTAATACATCATTAATGTAACAAAATAATATAATATTTCTTTTTATTTTATATTCATAAAATTATTTGTAATTTAACAGTTTTAATTCATGGTAAAAGTGCCTGATTAAATATTAAACATTGGTCCGAAAAAAAGGAGATGTCTTATGACTGTGCACCGATTAATGCATATTTTTTATTTCTGAATCATAACTGTAAAAGTAGCTAACAGAAGAAAAATGAGTAAAACAGCTAATTCTAACTTGACTCCATTAAAATTGATAAAAATGTTAAATGAAATATTATATAAATAATGAAAGAAACCTTAATTTTAAGTCTATATAGTGTGTTAACAATGTAAGAAAATAAAGAGTGATTTGTGGATGTGCATTTACTATTTTGGAGACTTTAGTTTGCTCTGCTTGAAATATCGGATATATATCAAAATATCCGATGTATATCAAAATATCGGATATTTTCGAAATTATCATGATATTTTCGAACCCTGGTTGTAATGATAATAAAGCGCTTTAACTAAATCCTATTTTTTACGTGCGGGAGGGGTAGCGGAATTTTTATTTCCTTCTAATCGTAATCCAATTCTTCCTAAGCAGACGATAGCGAGCCGAAATAAAACTGCAAAGCGATAGTGGACGGAATCCCCAAGTATAAATAAATACCTAATAATCTATTTAATTAAACCTATATCGATAGATTTGCCATTTTAGTTTGATAAATTTTGTAGATTGCACAAGCAATAAAATATTTTTACATACACCCCACATTACAGAAAAAAAAAATCCCTTCACCTAGTTTTGAGTTGAAAACAAGTATTTTTCTTTATACATATAGTTAGTACAAATCACTAGTACAATTTTTTTTAAGAGTAAAATGTTTGTTTGATTTTGTTAAAATTTAAAAAGACCTAAAAAGTGCAATTACTTGTATTTATTTTTTTAAAAATTGCTGTTTTTATGCATTTATATGCTCTAACATCAAAAAGGGGCAAAAACATGCAAAATAAAACATTTTACTAGGGGGGGAAAGGGGGTGAACATTTAATCAGTATCTTAAATGGGACCAAGATGTTCTCGACTCGACAAATTCAAGAAAAACAGTTACTTTTTAAACCTGCCAATCTTTTTACAAAATAATTATTTAAAAGTGAAATATTTTCTAGAGTTTTTAGCTACTACTAGAATGTTAGTGTTAACCAAAGCTTTCACTTGGTGAAAAATTGAAAAATATTTTTAAACATTGCTGGAACTAAGATCTAGTTTTTCGAAAACAAAATAATCGATGCATAGCTAGGTACACTTTTTTCAGAAATGAGATAAAATTTTACCTTGAAATTTTAAATGTATCTTTAAAATAGTGCAATTGATGTTGATAACCTCATTTTAATTTATTTTTACCAATTGATTTTGATTTTTTTTTTTTTTTTTTAGTTCAGAGTTGAACATTCAAAAATGTTTGAAATTTTCATCATCAAAATGGGTTTTTTACAAAAAATATTCAACAAAATTTCTTAAAACTTTTAGGTTCACTAGAAGCACGTGGGTACTATAAACAATTGTGCCGAATTTCAAACATATACTAATAGTAGATTCAGTAAATTACCGCCCAATAGCCAGGGCTAAAGCAGAAATACATGAAATACACCGCCAGCTGTCATTTCCAGCCGAGGACTGCAGTTTCCGTGTGGCTTCCTTAAGAGGTTTTCCATCTCCAGCTCAGTCACTTTCCTATGCCGGGCTGATGAGTGCTAATAAGCACGAAACTGCAGTCCTCGGCTGGAAATGACTAATACCGGGGGGGGGGCATGACCCCCCCCTCCCCCCTCCGTTATTAGAAATAGAATGAGCAGATTTGTACTTATTTATAGTTTTCTCAAAAAAATGTGTTGAGCACAAACCTTTTTCGTCACCCCCCCCCCCCCTCTCTCCAAATTTTTGAAAAGACTGGCCTGTCTATGGCTACGTTTAAGAGAATTGGTTGAGTTCTCTTACCGCCGTTTCGCACACACATTCATAGAGCATCAGCAGAGACAGTAACAAGAAAGGAAATATGACTGGTTGGTATGACGTAAATATGACGCACGCACGAAAGATGGTCGAAGGATTGCCAAGTTTGGCGGTTTATCGTTACAAATGATAAAAATTAATAACTACGATTCTTTTAGGATGGGAGTGGGCAATTAATCAGATGCTACTTGCCTGAAGGCTGTAAGTATAATCTGCACTGTATTGAAGGGTACACGGCGGTATACCGCTTATCTTTCTTGGTTTCTTTCGAAAAATAACGCATAATCTCAAAATTTTCATTGAATTTAATTTGGTGTATGTCTGTTCGGGTTGAATTTTGCAACTCAATTTTCACCCACTTCTTGCGATCGGAGTTTTTTGAAATTTTTTGTATGCGACCGTACACCTGATGACAATGCAGTATTCCATAATCAAATTAATTATTAGTTTATTCCAATTTTAATCTCACTTTGGCATAAATCTTCTAATATGAAGACGAAAAAATGCTTGCAGAAATTAAAATTGAAGCCCCTGATTTCCAAGCATCAGATAAAATTTGTTCCAGTGTCCCAAGGTAATTAGAACGTGAATTATAACTGTTTTTAACTCAACATAACTGTAACAATCATCAACTATAACAGTTAATCATGCAATGATTAAATTCGTTTCTAATGATTAATTCCTGACAAAATACCGTTATGGCTACAACATTGTCCCACTGGAACATAAAGAAATGCAATCCACCATATTAAATTTTTTAATTGCAATACTCAGGGCTTAATTTGCAAGGGAGCTCGGCCCTCCTGTCATCCTTTTTCCTTTTCCAATAAATTTTAAGGTAATATAAAGACTATAAAATCAGACGATTAGCATTGAGTATAAGTTCTAAAAATCATAGAACGCCTGAACTGATTTTTTTTTTTTTGGAAATTACTCTTGGCTATACTTGATGTAAAATATGAATTTCATTACTCAGTAAACAGGATTATAAATGCCACAAATGCAAAAGTCAATTCTAGATGACACTTGTTAGATTTTTCAATTACTGAATGTTTTGACGAAGAGATATACACAGTAAAGTATCGTTTATGCGTCTTTTTCAAAGAACTCACCCGAAACGACATACGATCAAAAGTGTCAAATCACTTTGATTTTTTTTTTTTTTTTTTTTTTTTTTCAAGTTTAACCATACTAGTGCAAATATAATAGCTCCAAGGTTCTAATAAAGGTTTCTCTGTAACTAATATTAATTCATCGTGTAAAAATTTTATACAAGGACATTAACTGAGTTGTTAAGTAAAAGTTTTATGTGAAACTAGTGGTACCCGCACGGTTTTGCCCGTAGTTGAAAATTAAAAAGTCATTCAGTTTGCCTGTATGTTTACAAATAATGGATGACGAATTTCTCGCCAATTGGCTATGTTCATTCACTCTCCCATTCCACGTCATGATAATTTCGTAATTTACTCGTTCAGCTTTTGATAATTTTGCTCCGGAAAATGTTCTTAAAATTGAAATAGAAAAAGAACAAAATAGAATTTTCGAAAAATCGCTTCGAGGTGCACACCCCCATGCTACAAACTAACATTGTGCCAAATGTCATGAAATTCGGCCGAACGGTCTAGGCGCTATGCGCTTCAACGAGATCCAGACATAGTCCAGACAGAGAGACTTTGAGCTTTATTATTAGTAAAGATAAATCATACCTTTGTTGTACATCGTAAATACTTATTATACCTTGCATATCTATATTTATTTGGTTAAAAATTGTTTTATAGCTGTCTGACACGCTGATTGCCTTCGTACAATGATTTTAGCATTATGAATTGAATAAAGTTCAAGAAAAAAATTTCACTTATGCTTTAACAAATGAAAAAAGTCCCTCCCCCACCCCTTTATTTGTCCTTCCCATATCTACCTTGGATATGCAAAAGATAGTTCGGAATTGAACTAAAAATTCAATTTACTTTTAGAGGCGGCAAATTGCGCAATTTAAAAATATTAATATCTATTTCAGCGCCAAAAGATGCACCGCTTTAATATTAATAAAAATATAATTTAAAGTGTGTACCAGTGCTTGGATATGCAAAACCCAGTTTGGAATTATTATCAATATTATTATTCCATGGGGGGTAGCACTTGCCTATTGCCTAGGGTGGCGGAACTACTAGAGCCGGCCCTGAAAAGACGTGTAAACGAGAGACGTACAAGCGAGGTTTCACTGTACTAGTCTAGTTTACAAAGTTAGGGTGTTTAATAAATCCAGCGAAAATATCGAACAGGAAAAGTGTTCGTGGACTAGGAATACAAACAAAACTAACTTACCAGAAAAATTCTCGGTAACGATGGCAATTCTCAAGGTTGGCTGATCAACTGGTGAATCTTCAAGTGCGATTATTGCCATTCCAAAATCCCGCCATCCTTATATCCACCCCTTGGACACTGCTTGCAAAAGAATTCGGGAGTCGTGTGCAAATGGTGCAAGCCCACCTGCGGAATTCGTGAGCAAAATTGCACTCGGGACACATCTTCCGCCAATCGTGTTGATTTTGCACGCGACATTTTTTTCGAGATTAACCAATCCCGAACGAGCACTTGACGCGAAGAGAGCCGAGCGCAAACCGAAACCTTCTTCCCGAAACCCCGTGCAATCCGGATGACGCAATGCAGATAATGGAGAACCGGAAATTTCTAGAATGACAAGGAAATAAGAGTTTTGGCGCCTTTCCAGCAGTAGCGTTCTTCCTTTTTTTTTTCGCCAAATGGGAAGACAAATTACCACGTTACTTAATCAAAAAAGACTAAAAATTAACTATTTAGGGGGGGGGGTTCCAGAACCATAAGATAAAAATCGTACACACAGTAAACCCCACATTATGACATTAGATGACTCCGTATCTCTCACGGAATGCAAATTATTTCAAACATAAGTGTTATAAAGTATTTTCTGAAAACAAAATGTATCGTTCCTTTGTAAAAAGGAATGTGACAAAAAATGGGCAAATAATATCAAACCCCATATTTCAGACAATAAGACAGTTCTATATCAGTAAATTCCAACTATTAATGATTTTAGTAGTAACTTTTACACTAAACAAGTTTTTTCAATAGATTAATGTATGGAAGTAAGTAAAACAAAACGGAGAAGTCTATTACAACAATTTGTACTTTCTTCTATATCTAATATATAGAAGAGAGTATTGGATTCGTGCAAAATTTCGAATTTTGACGGATTCGAACGTTTTGAGGTGTGCCGAGTCCATTTCTACCATTTTTACTTTCTTCTATATCTAATATATAGAAGAAAGTATTGGATTCGTGCAAATTTTCGAATTTCGAACGTTTTGAGGTGTGCTGAGTCCATTTCGACTATTTTCGGAAAATGTCTGTCTGTGTGTGTGTGTGTCACGTCTGTGTGTGACCAGTTTTTTGTGGCCGCTCTACAGCAAAAACTACCGCATGAAATTGAACGAAATTTGGTACACATATGTGCCCCTATGTGAACTTGTGCCCATTGGGTTTTGGCGCGAATTCCTCCAAGGGGGGTGGAGCAATGGGACGTTTTTTGAGTTACGCGTGCTTGCTATTCCTCAGGAAGTAACTGGCGGAATCAAACAAAATTTGGTCCATATGTTGCCCCTAACAGGAGCAGGTGCTGATTCAATTTTGGTGTCAATAGCTCAAACGGGGGTTGAGTTATAGAACGTTTTTTGTCGTCAATTGTGACTGCTGTATCTCAAGAAATAACGAACGGAATCAAACAAAAATTTTTTGACAAGTAGCCCTTAGTGGGTATAAGAGCTGATTTTATTTTGGTGTCAACAGCTAAAAAGGGGGTAGTGCAATCGCCCGTTCTTTTTTCCATTGTGAGTGCCCTATCTCAAGAAGTAATGCTACGTTCTGGTTGAAATTTGGAATATATGTGAATCCATACGTAAACAGGCTTCGGTTCAATTTCGACTCCAATCGCTCCAAGATGTTTATTTTTTTTTTTTTGCGAATAAAAATAGCTTTATTAATGCAACAATAAGAAAGATAAATCGCAATAGATTGTCGTCTGCGTATTTCTCGTGGTTTTAATTGTATGGAAATGATAGGAAATATTATCTCAATGATTTAAAATTTTTAACTGTTGCCATCTTATGTTTGTTAATAAATAAAATATTTGTAATTAATTCAAGTAAGGCTTTTTAAGTAACTTTCCATTTTCGCTCTTTGTTTTGTTTTTACAATAATTCAGACATTGGGATGGTCGTCAAGTTTTTGCATGTGTAATTTTGTTTTTGTTAGGAATATTGCTTCCTCGTCAAGCATGGGGAGGGATCAGGAAAAAAATTGAAAAAAAAAATAGAACCGACTTCAAAATTGCTCTAAAAAGTGAAAAATAATTTTATTCTTTAAACACCATCGATAATGCTTTTAAACATAATTTTTGAAGTTGGCGCAAAAACAAAACGTAAAATCCAGTGTAACCATGCTTCGTTCATATTTTTTTCAGAAAAGCATCCAAAGTTACGAACGAAACATTTATATCGTTATTCAAATATGTTGTCATCAATGCATAATTTATGTGATAGTGAAGAAACTAGGCCTGGTTAAATTTATAGTTGTAGTTGAGTTATGACTGTGAATGATTTTATCTATCGTTTTTGCGCCAACTTCAAAAATTATGTTTAAAAGCATTATCGATGGTGTTTAAAGAATAAAATTATTTTTCACTTTTTAGAGCAATTTTGAAGTCGGTTCTATTTTTTTTCAAAATTTTTTTATTTCATTCTTTTTAGTGTAAATGCAGATATTTCAGTAAAAGTAAGAAGTTACCTAGTAAGAAGTTCGGCTCTATATCACTGTATTGCTTTAGAAAAGCCTTTATTCAAAATTATCTTTACAATTACTATTAATGTTATATGGCACCAAACTTTTATAACAATGAGTTTCATATTGTCGCGTAGATGAAGATAGCGAAGACAATGTGAAAGCCAAATGAAGCGAATACTCGTTAGTCTCAACTCGAGATCTTTATTCAGAACCACGAATGAACGTTACATCTCCTTATATACAACTTGAGAAAGTGCTGGAACTTTCCAGACTTTGAAAGATACAGAAATTAATAGAACATTCGAGAAACAGTAGAAACGAAATTTTAGTAATATTCACTTTGTCCTAGTCGGGATTTGAACCCGGGTAGCTCGTGCGGGAGGCGAGAATTCTACCACTGAGCCACCGTTATCCACGGATGAAAAGTGCGAACTTCGCTACAATATCATTTTAATCATTTAATAGGGAAGTTGCATAAAATGTACTGTTTTTTGCCCATAACTTTTTTTCCAAAGAACAAATATGGTCAAACAAAGTAATGGGACCTAAGTTGAGCCATCCCCTATCCATTAAAAAAGAATCATAAAAATCGGTTCACTAGGTGAGACGCTATGAGTGGACAAACAAAAAAAAACATACATACGGTATGAACTGATAACCGCCTCCTTTTTGAAGTCGGTTAAAAAGGAAAAATATAGAAGAAAGTTTCGTGGTGGCCACAACATACTAGTTGGAAAATGTGTGTGTGTCACGTATGTGTGTGACCAGTTTTTTGTGGCCGCTCTACAGCAAAAACTACCGCATGAAGTCGAACGAAATTTGGTACACATATGTGCCCCTATGTGAACTTGTGTCCATTGGTTTTTGGCGCGAATTCCTCCAAGTAGAGTGGAGCAGTGGGACGTTATTTGAGTTATGCGTTCCTGCTATTCCCCAAGAAGTAACTGGCGGAATCAAGCAAAATTTGGTCCATATGTTGCCCCTAACAGGTACAGGTCCTGATTCAATTTTGGTATCAATAGCTCAAACGGGGAGTGAGCTATAGAACGTTTTTTGTTGTCAATTGTTACGGCTGTATCTCAAGAAATAATGAACGGAACCAAACAAAAATTTATCGACAAGTAGCCCTTAGAGCAGCGTTTCTTAATTTCTTTGATTAGTGGAATCCTTTTTAATGCTCACTTTTTTCGTGGAACCCCCTGGTGTTTCAATAGTTTGCAGTGGCGTCTCCAGTATTCTATTTCGGAGAGTGCCCAAGTTCTTACCTCAAAGAGACTATCATATTAACTATTTGTCAATAAATCGCTATTTAAATGTACATAATTATAGATCATTTTAATTATTGGTAATTGCTATTTATTATTTTTTTTGTAAAATATAATGGTACATTCCTATTTGTGATTCTGAGAAATAGTCAGAATTTTTAAAAGGGATAAATAACCTAAGAATTTATGTATGAGCTATATGATTAAAATATCTTCTCAATTAGGAAAAGAAATAGTGATGTGTTTTACCTACAAAAGTGTCAATAATTCACTTCAATTCACGCAGAAAAGTTTTTAATCCTTTAAGTTTAAAAAATTTTAAAATATCTCATTTTTTAATTTTTTTTATTTATTTACAAATTAGAGTTTTTGATGTCACTGTGTGTTCCATCACACAGAACTATAGTTGCTGTATATACAGTGGTTCCCAAAAGTGTTCGTACACCTTGAAATTTTGTAGTAAAACCAAAATAACGCAAAACTAAATTCAAATATGTAGTCCTTTTTTTTTTCGCACTATTCCTATGCCATTCTGACTAAAACCCAGTATTTTTTTTCAAAATATTACCAGATTTTATTTTTGAAATTTATCAAAAAACGAAGAGACAGAGAAAAAATACGCCACAAAAGTCATCGTACACTGAAACATTTTCGAATAAATTCATGATTAAAATTAGATGAGGTTTTTTTTTTATTATTTTTACATTGAAATGACACTGTAAAGTCATTTGCCCTTAATTTTTTGTTTATTTATTCCCTAATATTCTGCTTATTATTTTTAAATGGCAGGTATGCGTAGAAAACAACAAATACGATTCGAAATTTGATTTTGTTCCTTCACAGTAGGCATCAAATTGGTTTGAAATCTCTCTAAATTAGTTAATTTATACCATTCTATAGTGAAGTGCTTTATAAAATGTTTTAAAGACAAGAATTGGATCGAAAACAAGGTAAGAAAAGGTCAACCGGCAAAGTTAACAAAGCGTGATCGAAGGTTTACAGTTAAAAAAATCACGAAAAATACACATTTGAGTGCTGAAAAAGTTTCTGCAGAATTGAATAAAACATTTTGCGTTTAATTTTCACCTAAAATTGTTCGCCAAGTTCTCTGATTAGCTGGATTAAAGGGGACCTCTTCCCGCAGAAACATTTTGGGTTAAAATGTTGTTTAATTGTAAAAAGAAGAAAAAAATGAAGAATTTAATCTTAGAACTTAGTTGGATCAGTTAATCAGGATGGTGAAGGTGTTCTTGTGTGAGGGTGCATACAGCATTAGGACTTGGAAATTTGGAATTTTTTGATGAAATAATGAATCATGCTGTTCCTTTAATTATTTTAAAAACAATTTTAAACTATAAGCCCAAAATTTGATAATTGGAAACAACTTTGTTTTTTATCAAGATTACGATAAAAAGCATACGTTTGCGTTTGGTGCCTCAAAAATTGTCCTTAAGCTTAGAAATATCCCCTCGATCGCCAGATTTAAACCTAATGGAACATATTTGGAGATATCTGGTGGGTAGATTACGAAAATACACCATTAAAACGAAAAGCGAAATAGAAACAGTAAGACTCGAAGTGCGGCTGAACTCTTACTCAGAAATTGTACAAAAAAAGAAAGAAAAAACAATGAAATCTATTCCCAGACGTTTAAAAGATGTTGTTAATATTGCATGATATTCTACTAAATAATAACTTTGTAAAAAGTTATATTATTTACTAATTTTTTGACATTTTTTCAAAGTGTACGAAGACTTTGGTGAGATAAAATTTCCGGCACTTTTTGATTATTGATTTTTTAAAAATCAAGTTTTAATGTTTTATTAAAAATTTTCACGTAGTTTTGTTAAAAATAGATCATAGATCTTATAATAAAATACCTACTTCGAAATATTAATTCTAACCAATGGATAAGGGCCTATTTCATATAGGATATATTCGTAGGTGTACGAACACTTTTGGGAGCCACTGTATAGGCGCTTTAGACAGAACTAAACCATTTAGACCCTCGTGACCAGTACTCCTCCTTAAATTGGTCTTCACTCGTTGAATGCTGAAATGTCCTCCAGTGGCGTAGCCATGGGGGGGGATAGGGGGGTTAGAACCCCCCCCATGAGCCCCAAAAATTTATATATATATATATATATATATATATATATGTGTGTGTGTGTGTGTATGTGTAAACTCGAGAGCATAGCTTTACTTTAAACTTCAGAAAAAATTAACCCCCCTTAAGGATTTTTTCTCGCTACGCCACTGCTTTCAACTACTGCCCTAGGTACTGGGAGAGTGACTAGTATCAGGGCCGTCCGAACGGGGGGGGGGGGCTAGTGGGGCAATCGCCCCGGGCGCCCCTCGTTTCGACGGAATACAAAGACATTCACACGGGGCGCCGTGAGGTGCGGCGCCCCTCATCGTATAAAATGCCCCAATTGTATAAAATTAGGGGCGCCTTGCGCTCCCCCCCCCCTTATTTTGTGTATCATAGATACACAGTCATAGACACACAAAATAGAGAATCATTGCAATGATTCTCTATTTTTTTCCTAGGACAGGAAAATATTCCTCTCTTTAAGTCTCCAAAACATTCGTTTCCTTTGTATTATTGAAGCAGATACAACTTCTGAAAACATTAGAATCAAACAAAAGGCACTTCTCCTTTGTCTAGTTCCTCACCCAATTTGCTTGAATTCTGCCCCTGCGTGCAGAGACGTAACCAGAAAAAAGATTTAAGAAACACATTGAAAAAACAAAAAACAGCAAAAAAAAATTTTTTTTTTAAATCATCCGATAGGGAAAAGGTCAAGAGGTGTCCGGTCAACATTTTTAAACTTTTAATATTAAAAACGCAATTTTAGCCTTAAAAACGCGATGATAGGATATGTTTATTGACTTTAAGGTAAGGGAGGGAGCTCAGAGACTGTTTCCGATTGATTATTTTTTTAAAATAGATTGAAATCAATTCCTTCTCCCCCTGCACGTTTCGGAAATTGAATTTTCAAAAATGAAACTTTAGACAAACTTTGAAGATTTTATGGATTGGAGGGTCTGGAGCATTTTCCAGGAAAATTGTTCAAAATTATAGTCCAAACAATTTAAACAATTTTTTACATTCAGGGGCTGTTCCGCTTAAATTTTTTGTAAGTGTCGTTTGAAAAACCCATTGCTTGTGATATTAAAGAAAGGCGAGCATGGGGACCCTTGCACGAATATTTTTTTACACTCAAGTCATAAAACGCAATTTGTAAGGCCATATTTTGTAATATTAGGGCCAGTGATTTTTCGAAATTAGAGCTCCAAAAACGAAATTCTGCTCGATTTGCGATGTTGTTGAGTATTTGGGGGCTTCTCCCTAAAACTTACAAATATATTTGATGCAAAAGAACAAGATCTTTGTTTTTAACATATGGGCAATTCCATGATAAGGTCAACCAGATGATCAAATTTTCAAAATTAAAATTTCTAAACAAATGAGGTGTCTGTGATTTTAAAGGTAAAGAGTTGTATATTTTGAAATGCCTGTCTAAAATTTGATCACTTCATTTATAAATAAGTTACAGGAGGTTAAACTAAGGTCAACATCTTGAGTATTTTCAAACCATATTTGGCGACTCTCGAAGAAATTCTGTTTCTTCCAAAAAATACATACTAATATTATGAATTGAGATGAATAACCATTTGAAGATACAATATGTTGCTGGTGATGTTGCAAAAATGTGTCAAAATAAAATTCATTTTGATTTGTAAAAGAATTCCTCAGGGGTACATAAAGTGTTTTACGTCCGACACCAAATTGTGCAATTAATTATTCTGAGCCAATAATTTTATAGCTACATACATGTATTTTTGGGTATAAAGCAAGATTTTCAATCTCATTGATGTAGCCTATTTTCATTTTGTAACAAGTGAATATTTTTTCTAAAATCTCTTTAAACAACGTATGTTTTCAACTGTGTTTTTCCTTTTTTTTTCCTTTAATTTCAAAGTTAAAGTGAAACATGCATAAAAAACAACTTAGTGAATTTATTGTATATACATTTAGGGTTGATAGGGGTAAGTAGGACCCCTTTTGAGAAAAGGTGTGTTGAATGAACGTAATACAGTTGATTAAGATCAATTTTAGCAAATTTGCCAAAAATATAAAAGGAAAAAGAAATTGGAAACACTAAATGACTGCGTCTATGTAAAGTTGGCTATTATCAACGTTCAACCCATATAAATCTTGATGATTTTCTTTCAGGTAAGTTTCACAAATAACTAATCACCAGCTTTTGTTGCTGAACTATCAATTCCTACTAAGTCATCAGAGTTGTCTTATATTTCACTAATACAAATATTTCATCAAAGTTGCTTTTGATTTTCAAATCCTCACTGTTAGGGGGGAGGCACTTACCTCATAGTGTGGGGATGTCTTGTAGCGAAATTTTACGGGGTAAGTGAGGCCCCTCCTCTAAAACAGTTTTTAATAATATTTTCCTCAAAAATTCTGATTGCAGTATGCACTTTAAGTTAAACTGTACATGAATGTTTAATGATCATAAAAAAAATAAATGCTAACCGGGAAACACTTCTTTGAAAAATGCTGCTTAAACTCGCCAAAAAATATTTCAGATTTTTTTTATTTTTTGGACAGTTTTCTGACCTAAAAAAAAAATTCCACGTAACCCAAATATATGCAAAACTAATCACTATGATGAACCATGACATGATCAATGTAAAAAAGTATAAGAATCATATGGATATTTCAGTTTTTGGGAGGTGACCCACTTACCCCAGTGTCCCACTTCCCCCAATCAACCCTACTACTCTTGAATTTACTTGATAAATTTTGTTTCAGTATATGTAACCTATAATTTACATATTTATAACTGTAATCATTGTTATGTATTTACATTTAAGAGCAATAGTTTTACGTCCAAAATGAACAATTTACGTCCAACACCGAAAATTTACGTCCGACACCAAGCCAAAAATATTTTTTAAATAATTGTATTCCTTATAATATCATTTGAAAACTGTGAAATATGCTTTAATCATAAGTGTACTTTAGAATTATGCTGTTTTTAAAATTAAAATGTAAGCCAATTCACAGACTTTTTAATAATTTTTAAGTGAACCATCAATTTTACTATTTGTGTGTTTACGTCCGACACCAACTCTTTAAATTTTTTAATTTATACTTTAGGGATCTATTTTGAAAAACTAACATGATTTTTTATTCAGTGGGATGTAGTAAGTATCTTGTAAATAAATTTGATCATTTTGGAACAGTTTATATTTGGTAAATGAAATTAAAACTGAGAAATTTTTCTTCATTTTTTACGTCCGACACCATGGAATTGCCCATATATGAAAGCTGGTATTAAGTTAATCAAAAGCTGGATCGAAATTAAATTTTGGATTTAATTTACTTCGATAAATACATTTTCTATTTATAATCAGCAAATTATTTGTTCGTGTTCTTAGTTTGATCAATATGAATAACCAATTCAGTTTTAATTGTTTGTTTTTTTTGTCTAGTGAAATAACATTTTACTAGATAAATATTTGGATTTTTAATATTTCCATTTTTCGAAAAGTTTTTGGGGCATTAATGTTTCACAAATATTAGAAACAGATTCATTGCTTATGTGTTAGTTTGTATTATCTATAGCCCTCTGATTTTTCTGTTCATTAATACGTAAAAAAATTCAAATATCACACGTTCACGCATATTATACATGATTTTTTTTTTTTTTTTGAGTAATCACGATTGCTTATTGTTCTCATTTGACCGTTTTTGTTGTTCGTGCCTTTTTCAACTTGCAGCAGAAACCTCTGCAGCACCACCGTCCACCGTCCTCTGCTGGCGGCGCGGCGCGGCTGCTCCGGTTTTGAGCTATCCGCTTCTCCTGGTCGGAGGCGTCCATGTCCTACACACACGCACGTTTACACACATACACACGGCTTCACACACATACACTCACACACGCCTACGTGCATACACACAGGTCTACGCACACACACAACTATGCACACGTAACCGCCCAGGTGGAGAGGCAGGCTTGGGGGGGACAGGAGCCGTTTCTAGAAACAATAACTCCAGTGAGTAGGGTCCTGTCTCAGTTCCTGATTGCGATAAACGTAATTTGAATTCAAAATTTCAGAATTTAATTTTTTTTTTTTTTTTTTTTTGCGTAAAGGGGGTAGGGGGCGCCAGGAAACTTTCGCCCCGGGCGCTGTCAACTCTTCGAACGGCCCTGACTAGTATCAAGGGCAAAATATTTGAAATTGATGTCAAAAATCATAATTTATGGCAATATCTGGTAATGCTGTAGGAGAGGATTTGGGGCGCTTTTCCGAAATTTGTTTAACATTGAAGACACTTTTAAACTATTTTTGGCGATATTAGGTAATCAATAGCTTCTTCTTAAACTTTTTCAAAATTGAAGATTTTGAAACGCAATTTTACGCTATCTTTGGAGACATTAGGTGAAAATAGGCATTTGGGATTGATCTCGAAAAAATTTCGAAGTTAAAACCTTAAAGGCATCATTTCATGCCGTTTTGGATAGCTAAAAATTTTCATTATATTGGGTGAGAAATAAAATTGTTCCCATAGTGGCTAACCCACAGATGGGTAACACTGTAAAAAAAATTCGGAAACGTTTCTGAGTATATCGTGCAGCTGCGGTTCATGAAATTTTCGAAAACGTTTCTGAGTATTTCGGAATTCTCTTTCTGTAATGTCCGGAAACGTGTCTGAGTATTTCGGAATCCTCTTTCTGTAATGTCCAGAAACGTGTCTGAGTATTTCGGAATCCTCTTTCCGTAATTTTCAGAAACGTTTCTGAGTATTTCGGAATCCTCTTTCCGTAATTTCCAGAAATGTTTCTGAGTATTCTGTGCAGCTGTGGTTCATGAAAGTTTCGAAAACGTTTCCGAGTATTTCGGAATTCTCCAAACAATTTTCAAAAACGTTTCCGAGAATTTCGGAATCCTTTTTCCGTGATTTTTTCTAAAATATAATTCTTTATTATAGTATTGCATACCATATCAGTTTCAATTCTTTCATATCTAAGAGCAATAATACAAGCAATTTTAGAATCATTCGTGGATTTTTTTTTTTTTTTTTTTGGAATTTCTAATGACAAATAGCATGGTTAACAGTACACTGTAAAAAAAATTCGGAAACGTTTCTGAGTATATCGTGCAGCTGCGGTTCATGAAATTTTCGAAAACGTTTCTGAGTATTTCGGAATTCTCTTTCTGTAATGTCCAGAAACGTGTCTGAGTATTTCGGAATCCTCTTTCTGTAATGTCCAAAAACGTGTCTGAGTATTTCGGAATCCTCTTTCCGTAATTTTCAGAAACGTTTCTGAGTATTTCGGAATCCTCTTTCCGTAATTTCCAGAAATGTTTCTGAGTATTCTGTGCAGCTGTGGTTCATGAAAGTTTCGAAAACGTTTCCGAGTATTTCGGAATTCTTCAAACAATTTTCAAAAACGTTTCCGAGAATTTCGGAATCCTTTTTCCGTGATTTTTTCTAAAATATAATTCTTTATTATAGTATTGCATACCATATCAGTTTCAATTCTTTCATATCTAAGAGCAATAATACAAGCAATTTTAGAATCATTCGTGGATTTTTTTTTTTTTTTGGAATTTCTAATGACAAATAGCATGGTTAACAGCATAACATATGCACAGTTATAAATTTTTGAAAAATTATGAAATAATCTACTAGTTTCACTCCTAATCACAAAATCGTCGGGGAATTGGAGTGGGGGTACCTTCTGAAAAGTGGGGATTGTTTGTTAAACAATCTTAAACTTCAGTTTTTCTCTCAATATTTTCAAGACAAAACTATCAACATATTGTATTTTTAATGCAGAACTTAAAAACATATCTTGTATCAAACTTGATAGCTTTTATCTTCGGATAAAATTTGACAGGACTTATCTACCCTTCGCGTTCCGGAATTTGTTCACCTCAAATCAATTTCTCTGACGAACAAAGTGTACCGAAAAGTACCAACAGAGAAATTGATGAATTTAAATATGACACCAAGTCCCCCTGCTGGAACCATTCGGGTTGATTCTTCTGTTCTTGCCCTTTCCAGCTCATCACAAATATAAATACTTATTCAAAATAGGTTACTGATTTTATTTTTACAGTGTGCGCAAAATGCATTATATATTTTATTTATTAAAACATTGAACTCTATTACATGATTATTCCATTTCATATATACGAGAATACCCCCCCCCCCCACACCATAAGAGTGATGGTGCACCCATAAAATGCTATGAAGCACCCCCCCCCCCCTCGAAAAAGCAACATCATATACATTATAAATCAAAGTATCATATACATTATAAATCAAAGTATCATATGAATTATAAGTCAAATACTTTAATATGGTGTAAAAATACAAAAATATTTTATTAAGTTTTTTTTTTTTTTTTTTTTTTTTTTGCTTTTGGTAAAATTGAGGCTCGTAAAACGAAAAAAATGAAGACACTTTTAAATACATACATGTATTTATTTGTTAAATAAATTAATACACATTTAACTAATTTAAAGCGTTTCGCTAATGCAAATATTTAAAGAGATATCGTCATTTAGATAATACTGAAGCACTATGTTCCTAATTACAAGAGATAGTTTTTTTTTTTTTTTTACTTCATACAATGTAGCTCAACTGTTTACAAGAGAATGAAAACATGCAACCTTAAAGACGAACTATCAAACCTGACAATTTGCATATTATAACATTTAATTCATAATGCTTGATACATAAATGTTCAGCCAAATATTAACTGAGATTGACACATAAAAACAAAGTACACAATAACACTTATTTAAATTTTTTTATATGAACTAAATCTCTTTAAAGTAATAGAGTTGCAAAGCGACTTACCTATTCGTCGGTGGTGGTCTTTTGCAGGCTTTGGTCACCAAAAAGGTGATTTTTATGACAGAATAAAATTCTGCCAACAAAAATTACCCATTTGGTAGAAAGAAGAAAAGTATCCAAGAAAAAAGTAAATTACCTACACAAGTTATGCGACGCAATGAATTTACATGGCGTCCTCTAGGCAGTTATTTGGTTTTTAATTTCAGTTTGTATTCCTTCCGCGAGCATGCGTCGAGAATTTGCACTTCGTACTTAAAAATAAGTGACATAGCTTCAAATTCAATCTCATGACGATACATAAGCAAGAAAATATAAGACTTTAACATTATCTTCAGTGAATTCATGCGAGGAACAAAACTTCTACTAATCCCCTTGATGAGTGTTACTTCGCATACATGAGTCAACACTTGTTTTCATTGCGTGCTTTCGAAAGTTTCAGTTTAGATTTCTGCTGGACTATAAAATTGCCGTGTAATCTGCGCATGCGTCGACTCTTTCTTGCTAAACGGAAACGTTTCTGATTATAGAAGAAAACTGCGGAGGGCGTACGAATCTGTGTATTACGGAAAACTTTTTTATATATTCAGAGAGTTTTCCGAGATTTTTTACAGTGTAGGGGAAAAAGGACAGTTCTGCGACAGCCGGCGCAGCCC
This sequence comes from Uloborus diversus, assembly GCF_026930045.1. Classification (NCBI taxonomy): domain Eukaryota; kingdom Metazoa; phylum Arthropoda; class Arachnida; order Araneae; family Uloboridae; genus Uloborus; species Uloborus diversus. The sequence goes on from NW_026557765.1 coordinate 2,881,923, forward strand.
GCAGCCAGCTGCGCCGTCCATCTCCCCGATTGCGCCTCCCACTCTTCCTCCCACCGCCTCCTCCACTTCCTCCCCACCCCCTCCCGACCTTGGGGTTGACCCTCCCCACGACCGGGGCCGCCGCGAGAACCCGTAGAAGGTGACGAGGGTTTTTCCCGCGTTTTAGATATTTTTCCCGCGTTTTCGGACTTAGAATATTTTGAACTTGTTGTCATGGTATCCACAAAGTTTTTACTTTTTGGATGGCAACACTTGTTTGAGTTTCGGTTTTGGAATGGCAACACTTGTTGTCATGACAACCAGAGTTTTTAGTTTTCGGTTGGCAACACCTGTTGCTATGCTTTAACTTATGCGGTGTTTAACGTTCATGGCGCCATCTATTGAGAGGTTTATTTTTATTTTTTTATTTCTACGAATTTAATTATTTTTATTTTTACAGAGTGTTGAAGTTGGGAATCGAACACCCAAACTTTGAGTTAGCAAAAACGTATGCTAACCACTATGCTATATTTTTCATTACTCTTTCAGTCTTAATGTGAATCTGTACCATGACAACGAATATTACAATTAAATTAATTTTAAAACCATCAGTTAATTTACTCTTTAGTACTAATCATGGCATATCATTAACTGAATTTCAGCTCATAATTGAAACTATCATCATTATTATTATTATTTTTCATAATAACAAAGTTTTCACTTAAGTAAAGATTTATTTAAATACAACCCATTCGAGATTTTAGATTTATTTCAATGCTTTGTGGACTTGAAATATATTTTAAACTTTGATTTTCTTTTTCATGCATTTCAAACTTTATCCTTTTTATTTTTTCTAACTTGTTAAATTTTCTTTTTTCTTTGTCAAATTTACAAATAATTTTTCTAACTTGTAAAAATTTCGAAGAAATAATTTTCTTAACTAATTTTTTTTTTTTTTTTGACTTTCATACAACAAAATATTTTTTCTTACTTGTTAAATTTTCAAAGAAATAATTAACTTAAATATTCTTTCACACATTTTGAACTTTAACGTTTTTTCCTGTCATTTAGCACTTTGATTTTTTTTTTCACTATTTTAGCGTTTTTCAATTATTTTCAGTCTTTAACTATTTTCTTAACTTTTTAGTCTTTAACTAATTTCAAGCATTTCAGACATAGATTATTTTTTCGTGATTTCGATTTTTTTTTTTAGTATATTTTAGAGTTTGATCATTTTCTCGCTTGTTTTTACTTTATCGTTTTTTTTTTTTCCCGATATTTTTAAACTTAGAAATTTTTCACAAGTAGTGACAGGAATCGAACCTTCAAATTTTTTCAAAACGTTATCATGTCTTCAATTTTTGCAATCATGTCAAACTTGCAATCAATTTACTCGTAGTAGTAATTAACACTTATCATTAACAAATTTTCTCAGATTTTAAAAAAATCAACTTAATTAATTTTTTCCAGTAAGCAAATTGCGCACTCAAGTTACATTCCAACACTGCATATATCTTTTAAGAGTTTCATTGAATTTATCACATTCCATTTAATTAACTCTAATAATTACTTTTTCATTAATACTTAACTTAATCATTTTATCATACATTTATTCCAGTTACAAAATTATGCTTAAAAGTTATTTATTTTTCTAAGCACAAGAGATTTTAACATGTTCCTACTAAAATGCTTTTCACTCTAGTTTGAGTTTACTAAAATAGCAACTCATTTACGATTTAGATTCATTTAATCGTCTTTGATTCTTTTTTCATTGTTAATATTTTAAATTATCACATACGTTATTATTTTTATACATTTATCCATTTAATTTTCGAAAATCTACAATCAATTTACTTTTCGTATTAATTAACACTTATCACTATCAAATATTTTCATGAATTTTAAAAAATTATCTTCTTAAATAATTTTTTACTGTAACCAAATTTCCCACTCAAGTTATATTTTATCACTACATATGCTTTTCATGAGTTTCACTTAATTTATCGCATTTCATTTAATTAACTCTAATAATTATTTTTTATCATCGATATTTAAGTTAATCATATTTTCCTTACTTTATTTTTTTTTTTTCATGCAAACACTCTTGATGGAATAAAACAAAATTTTCAACTTTCATGAATTAAATCCCCTCTGAATATTTTATTTTACTTTACCATACTTTACTATTTTGCTTACTGCGTTTTACTATTTATCATTCATTACAGCTTTTCCAAAATATTACTTTACAACCAACCAATTTCATTAACAGAATTTTCATTACAATTTATAAATTTCACTTTTATTTAATTATTTTTACCTACGGTAAAATAAAACACATAACACAAAAATGTTAAACATCAATGAAGTACCCAAGAAATG